>NW_026628245.1:0-2444 GCF_030028575.1 Malurus melanocephalus
ACCACCCTGGAGCGGCGCTACCTGAGCGCCCAACGCGAGGCCACCTCGCTGCACGACGCCAACGACCGCCTGGAGAACGAGCTGGCCAGCAAGGAGTCACTGTACAGACAGGTGACATGGCTGGGGACACACCTGGGGACACACCTGGGTACAGCTGGGGACATTGGGGACACACCTGAGATACACCTGAGATACATGGGATACACCTGAGATAGAGGGGACACACCTGGAGAACGAGCTGGCCAGCAAGGAGAGCCTTTACAGACAGGTGACATGGCTGGGGACAATGGGGACACACCTGGGGACAATGGGGACACACCTGGGGACAATGGGGACACACCTGAGATACACCTGAGATACATGGGATAGACATGGGGACATTGGGGACACGGCTGGGATAGAGGGGACACGGCTGGAGAACGAGCTGGCCAGCAAGGAGTCACTGTACAGACAGGTGGGGACATTGGGGACACACTTGGGGACAATGGGGACACACCTGGGGACATTGGGGACACTGCTGGGGACAGCTGGGGTACACCTGAGATACACCTGAGATACATGGGATAGACATGGGGACATTGGGGACACACCTGGGATAGACATGGGATACACCTGGAGAACGAGCTGGCCAGCAAGGAGTCACTGTACCGGCAGGTGACACACCTGGGGACACACCTGGGGACATTGGGGACAGACCTGGGGACATTGGGGACACACCTGGGGACATTGGGGACACACCTGGGAACACCTGGGATAGAGGGGATAGACCTTAGATACACCTGAGATAGAGGGGATGGACATGGGATGGACATGGGGACACTGGGGACACACCTGGAGAACGAGCTGGCCAGCAAGGAGTCACTGTACAGACAGGTGACACAGCTGGGGACACACCTGGGGACATTGGGGACACACCTGGGGACACCTGGGATAGACCTGAGAGAAATGGGATAGACATGGGATACACCTGGGATGGACATGGGGACATTGGGGACACACCTGGGATAGAGGGGACACAGCTGGAGAACGAGCTGGCGAGCAAGGAGTCACTGTACCGGCAGGTGACACCGCTGGGGACAATGGGGACACTGCTGGGGACATTGGGGACACACCTGGGGACATTGGGGACACACCTGGAGAACGAGCTGGCCAGCAAGGAGAGCCTCTACAGACAGGTGACACGGCTGGGGACAATGGGGACACACCTGGGGACACACCTGGGGACAGCTGAGATACACCTGAGATACACCTGAGATAGAGGGGATAGACATGGGGACATTGGGGACACACCTGGGGACATTGGGGACACGCCTGGAGAACGAGCTGGCCAGCAAGGAGAACCTGTACAGACAGGTGACATGGCTGGGGACAATGGGGACACACCTGGGATAGACATGGGATACACCTGGGATAGATATGGGGACATTGGGGACACGGCTGGAGAACGAGCTGGCCAGCAAGGAGTCACTGTACAGACAGGTGACACCGCTGGGGACAATGGGGACACAGCTGGGGACACCTGGGATAGACCTGAGATACCTGGGATAGACATGGGATACACCTGGGATAGATATGGGGACATTGGGGACACACCTGGGATAGAGGGGACACACCTGGAGAACGAGCTGGCCAGCAAGGAGAGCCTCTACAGACAGGTGACACCGCTGGGGACATTGGGGACACACCTGGGGACAGCTGAGATACACCTGAGATACACCTGAGATAGAGGGGATGGACATGGGGACATTGGGGACACACCTGGGATAGAGGGGACACACCTGGAGAACGAGCTGGCCAGCAAGGAGTCACTGTACCGGCAGGTGGGGACAATGGGGACACACTTGGGGACATTGGGGACACACCTCGGGGACACCTGGGACATACCTGAGATAGATGGGATATACCTGAGATAGAGGGGAGGACATGGGGACATTGGGGACACACCTGGAGAACGAGCTGGCCAGCAAGGAGAGCCTCTACAGACAGGTGGGGACAATGGGGACACACCTGGGGACAATGGGGACACACCTCGGGACAGCTGGGATAGACCTGAGATAGAGGGGTTACACCTGAGATACACCTGGGATGGACATGGGGACATTGGGGACACGCCTGGAGAACGAGCTGGCCAGCAAGGAGAGCCTCTACAGACAGGTGACACCGCTGGGGACAATGGGGACACACATGGGGACATTGGGGACACACCTGGGGACAATGGGGACACTGCTGGGGACAATGGGGACACACCTGGGGACAATGGGGACACACCTGGGGACATTGGGGACACACCTGAGAGAGATGGGACACACCTGAGATACACCTGAGATAGAGGGGAGGACATGGGGACATTGGGGACACGGCTGGGGACACCTGGGATACACCTGGGGACACACCTGGGGAGAGCTGGGGACATTGGGGACATACACAGGATAAAGGGGACACAC
>NW_026628246.1:0-2398 GCF_030028575.1 Malurus melanocephalus
GATTTTGGAGAATTTAATTATGGATTTTTTGGGGGACCAGATTTTGGGGGGTTCAATTTTGGGGCCAGATTTTTGGGGATGAATGTTGGAGGGCAAAATTTGTGAGGTCAATTTTGGGGCCGAGATTTGTGGCCAGATTTTGGGGGTTGAATTTCGGGGACGGATTTTGTGGGGTGAATTTTGGGGTCCGAACTTTGAAGGATGAATTTTGTGGGGTGAATTTTAAGGGGTGAACTTTGAGGGTTAAATTTTGGGGCTCAAATATGGGGCCTGAATTTCGAGGGCCAAATTTTGAGGGGTTAAATTTTGCTGGGTGAATTTGTGGGGTGAATTTTGGGGTCTGAACTTTGAAAGATGAACTTTGAAGGGTGAATTTTGTGGGCTGAATTGTGGGGTGAATTTTTAGGGCTGAACTTTGAGGGGTGAATTTTGAGGGGTGACTTTTGGGGCTGGATTTTGTGGGATGAATTTCGACGTCTGAACTTTGAAAGCTGAACTTTGAGGGGTGAATCTTGTGGGGTGAATTTTTAGGCCTGAACTTTGAGGGGTGAATTTTGGGGCCTGAATTTTGGAGTTTGAATTTCGAGGGGTGAACTTTGAGGGGTGAATTTTGAGGGGTGAATTTTGGGGTCTGAATTTCGAGGGGTGAACTTTGAGGGGTGAATTTTGAGGGGTGAATTTTGGGGTCTGAATTTCGAGGGGTGAACTTTGAGGGTTAAATTTTGGGGCTCAATTTTGGGGCCTGAATTTCGAGGGCTGAACTTTGAAGGGCGAATTCCTGACAGCTGCAATTTGAGGGGATGAAATCCTAAAAAGTGAATCCTAAAGGGCAAATTCTGAAAGGTGAATTCTAGAAGGTGGATTCCGAGCGGTGAATTCCTGATGGTTGGAATTTGAGGGGATGAAATCCTAAAAGGTGAATATCCTAAAAGCTGAATCCTAAAGGGCGAATTCTGTAAGGTGAATCCTAAAAGGTGAATCCTAAAGGGGGAATTCTAAAAAGTGGGGATTCTGAAGAGTGAATTCCTGACGGCTGGAATTTGAAGGGTGAATTCTGGAAGGCGAATCCTGAAAGGCGAATTTAGAAGGGCGAATCCCAAAAGGTGAATCCTGGAAGATGAATTCTGGAAGGTGAATTCTGGAAGGTGAATCCTGAAGGGTGAATTCCGGAAGGGTGAATTCCTGACGGCTGAAATCTGAAGGGTGGAATTTGAAGGGTGAATCCTGAAAGGTGAATCTTGAAGGGTGAATCCTCACGGCCGAATCCGGCAAGGTGAATCTGGCAGAGTGAATTTGGTGAAGTGAATCCGGCGAGGTGAATCCGGCAGAGTGAATCCGGCAAGGTGAATTTGGCGGGCTGAATCCGGGTGGGTGAATCCGGCGGGCTGAATTTGGTGTGAATTCGACGAGATGAATTTCGCTACGTGAATTTGGCCAAGGTGAATTTGGCCAAGGTGAATTTGGTGAGGTGAATCCGGTGGGCTGAATTTGGCGGGCTGAATTCGGTGTGAATTTGGCGAGGTGAATTTGGAGGGGTGAATTTGGCAAAGTGAATCTGGCAGGGTGAATCTGGTGGGCTGAATTCGGTGAGGTGAATTTGGCCGAGGTGAATTTGGTGGAGAGAATTTGGCAAGATGAATTCAGCGAGGTGAATTTGGCCAGGTGAATTTGGCGGGGTGAATTGAGCAAGGTGAATCCGGTGAAGTGAATCTGGCTGCTGAATTTGGGGGGGTGAATCTGGCGGGCTGAATTTGATGTGAATTCGGCGAGACGAATTTGGCAAAGTAAATTTGGCGGGGCAAATTTGGCGGGGTAAATTTGGCGAGGTGAATCCAGCGGGGTGAATTTGGCCGAGGTGAATTTGGTAAGGTCAATCCGGCGGGCTGAATTCAGTGTGAATTCAGTGAGGTGAATTTGGTGAGGTCAATCTGGTGGGCTGAATCCGCCGGGTGAATTTGGCAAAGTGAATCCGGCGGGCTGAATTCAATGTGAATTTGGCAAGGTGAATTCGGCGCGGTGAATCTGGTGGGGTAAATTCGATGGAACGAATTTGGCGAGATGAATTTGGTAAAGTAAATCCGGCGGGGTAAATTCGGCGGGGTGAATCTGCCGGGGTGAATTCGGCGAGGTGAATTTGGCGAGATGAATTTGGCGAAGTGAATCCAGCAGGATAAATCCGGCGAGGTGAATTTGGCGGGGTGAATCCGGCGGGATGAATTTAGGGAAGTGAATCCGGCGGGGTAAATTCGAAGTGAATTCAGCCGGGTGAATTTGGCGAAGTGATTCCGGCGGGGTAAATTTGGCGAGGTGAATCCGGCGAGGTGAATCCGGCGTGGGGTGACCTCTCCCTCTGGATCCCGAAAGGGGCGAATTCCCCAAGGCGGTGACGGGCGGAGGC
>NW_026628247.1:0-2498 GCF_030028575.1 Malurus melanocephalus
TGCTGGGACAAAACCAAGGACACGATAGATTTGGGTGACAGAGCTTTATTGTGACAGCCAAACCCCGAGAGCCAGAGCTGAGTCCTACGGGAATGTGGGAATGGGGACCGGGAATCCGGGAATTAGGGGGGGCTGGAGCCAGGAGGGAAAATACTGGGATGGGAAGAGGCCACAGCATCCCCGAGTGTGGCCAAGGGGCACTTCCAGGGCTGGCTTCGGGAGCTCTGGAGAACTGGGATTGGGGTTGGGATCAAGGTTGAGATCAGGATTGGGATTGGGATCAGCCCATCGGGGCAGCCGGGTCAGGTACAAGCTGAGGTCAATAAATACAAAGGCGAGGGAGTTCTCCAGCTTTAGGCTGAAAGAGGGAGGATTTGGATTGGATTTTAGGAAGGAAATTCCTCCCTGTGAGGATGGGGAGGGCCTGGAATGGATTTCCCAGAGAAGCTGTGGGTGCGCCCCTGGATCCCTGAAAGTGCCCAAGGCCAGGCTGGACATTGGGGTTTGGAGAACCCTGGGACAGTGGGAGGTGTCCCTGCCCATGGGGGTGGAATGGGATGAGTTTTGAGGTCCCTCCCACCCCAAACCAGGCTGTTCCCAGTGCAGTTAAATAAGAACTGACATCCCAATTTTAGGAGCTGGAACTGCTGTGTGGAGTCTGGAAAGAGGAAGGGATTATGGAAATCAGTTTTGAGGCGTTTTAGCTTTGCTGAAGGAATGGGGGTCCCCCCACAAAGGCAGGGAAATACCCTGAGGTGGCCGAGGGACCCCCAGGGTGTCACCAGATCTGTCAATCCAGGTGACAAATCCATCCCTGCGGTTGTTTTCCTTCCTCTCCCACAGTGTGGAAATCTGAGTGATTCTTTCCTTGGAAGGATCACCCTGGGATCAGGGAAAGGGTTTGGCCACACCAGCAAAGGGACCGAAGCTAAAACTGGGCTGGGGACATTTCCCTCCTGCCAGGCACAATCCCGTGGGGAGGGAACCCTGGAGAGGGGAATGGGAGACTCCCCAAATAGTCCTGCAGTAACCGGGAACGGGGCTGTGAACTGGGACGGTGGAGAGACAAGGGACAGCCTGGGGAGGATCCTGATCCTCCATCCCTCGGGTGTGGATTGGAGCTCAGGACTTGAGGAGGAAGAGCTGCCCAGGTGCCTCGGATCCGTGTCCGTCCCGTTCTCCTACAAACACTCCCGGGGGGCTCCGGGGCTCAGCTTGGCCCGGGTGCCGCGGTCCGGAGTTCCCGGCGTGTCCGGGGCTCTCGCCGGGCTCCTGGTGCCGCCTCCGCTCGGCTCCGTGTCCCCCGGGCCGCGGGCGAACAGCCGGGAATTGCGCAGGGTGCTGGCGGAAACTGCGGGGAAAGGGGAGGTTAAAGAGCTCCTTCCCAAACTGCAGGGAAAGGGGAGGTTAAAGAGCTCCGTCCCAAACTGCGGGGAAAGGGGAGGTTAAGAGCTCCGTCCCAAACTGCTGGGAAGGTTAAAGCGCTCCGTCCCAAACTGCGGGGACGGGCGAGGTTAAAGAGCTCCTTCCGAAACTGAGAGGGAAGGGGGAGGTTAAAGCGCTCCATCCGAAATTGCGGGGAAGGGGAAATTAAAGAGCTCCGTCCGAAACTGCGGGGCAGAGGGAGGTTAAAGCGCTCCATCCCAAACTGCGGGGAAGGGGGAGGTTAAAGCGCTCCATCCGAAATTGCGGGGAAGGGGAAGTTAAAGAGCTCCGTCCCAAACTGAGAGGGAAGGGGGAGGTTAAAGAGCTCCATCCGAAATTGCGGGAAAGGGGAAATTAGAGCTCCATCCCAAACTGCGGGGCAGGGGGAGGTTAAAGCGCTCCGAAGGGGGAGGTTAAAGCGCTCCGTCCGAAACTGAGAGGGAATGGGGAGGTTAAAGGGCTCCGTCCCAAACTGCGGGGAAGGGGAGGTTAAGCGCTCCGTTCGAAACTGCGGGGAAGGGGAAATTAAAGAGCTCTGTCCGAAACTGCGGGGAAAGGGGAGGTTAAAGACCTCCGAAGGGGGAGGTTTAAGCCCTCTGTCCCAAAGTGCAGGGGAAGGGGGAGGTTAAAGCGCTCCGTCCGAAACTGAGAGAGAAGGGAGAGCTTAAAGAGCTCCAACCGAAATTGCGGGGAAGGGGAAATTAAAGAGCTCCGTCCCAAACTGCGGGGAATGGAGAGGTTAAAGCCCTCCGAAGGGGGAGGTTAAAGCGCTCCTTCCCAAACTGCGGGGAAGGGGGACATTAAAGAGCTCCGTCCCAAAGTGCGGGGAAAGGGGGAGGTTAAAGCGTTCCGTCCGAAACTGCGGGGAAAGGGGAGGTTAAAGAGCTTTGTCCCAAATTGCGGGGAAGGGGGAAATTAAAGCGCTCCGTTCAAAACTGCGGGGAGTTAACTGCGGGAGATCAAAGCGCTCGGTCCCAAACTGCGGGGCAGGGGGAGGTTAAAGAGCTCCTCCCAAACTGCTGGGAAGGTTAAAGCGCTCCGTCTGACAGTGCGGGGGAATGGGGAGGTTAAAG
>NW_026628248.1:0-2430 GCF_030028575.1 Malurus melanocephalus
TGAAGGGGCTGCTGGCTGCAGCACCAGACCCAGGCAAAGAAACCCCCCTTGGGCTCAGGCGTGGCTCTACAAACAGCCCCTGGGCTGAAATCCCCGTCCTTGTCTGTGCTCTTGTTGCCTTGAATGGCCAGTTTTTAATAATGACACAGACACGGTTAAGGGGATAAAAAGGGTTTTACCTCGGTATTTGGGATCCCAGGTGCACAACTTGATGGCAGAATGCACACCCGTGTACAGCACGGGTACAAGTTTTATAGGTTTCAGGAATTAGCATATCTATCTAGGATTCCCCAATAAGAAACTTCACAAATGCAGAAATGTCCCCCTATTCTAATGAATCCCCCCCAGACGAGGCCAGAGCGCAGTTTACACAAGATGTTCTGGACAGAAGGCTTCACCCAAGGCTGAGCTCGGGTTTAAGATAGCACAGGGCACGCTGACTCCTTCCTCAGGATGTTTGGTCTCTCTGCCCAGCAGAACTCCTAAACTAAGCTGGAATATCAGGCTGCAGAATTACAAGCATGTGGGCTAAGGGGTATAGGCGGATGCATAGAGGGTACAGAAAGCGTAAAAAGGAAAAGCAAAAATCATCAGGCATCAAGTGCACAAACACTGCTGGGACACCATCCTGCAGCTCTGTCTGTGCTCCCAGCAGAGGGTTCCAGCAGATCTGGTGCCTTTCTGGCCGTGTTTTCTCTCTCTGCAGGATGAAGCAGCAGCACCCGTGGCTGGTTCTGCCTGGGGGCTCAGGACCCATCCCTCTCTGAGGAGCCAAGGGACAGTGATGGGGAGCTGCAGACCCCTCTGAAGGTGTGTCCTGGGGACAATGGATCACACCAGCTGGGGTTGCTGGGGATTGTTCAGGGCCAGGAGCTGGACTCAGTGACCCCTGTGGGTCCTTTCAGCTCAGGACATGCCCTGGCTGTGTGACAGAAGTTGGGGCAGCTGCCTGGGTGGCGATGCCCAGCAGCTCTCCAGGCTGATCCCAGCCTCTGCAGCAAGGGGAAAGCTGTGGGGCCACCACAGGGGCAGCATGTGGGGCCTTTCCCCAGCACTCAAGGTGCTCCCACCCTAATTAGCTTCTGCAAGGCATCATCCAGGCTCCTCAGACACCCTGTGCCTGAACAAAATAATTTCCTGTTTGACTTTGTAAATCAAAGTAGACGATACAATAATTATTAATAATATGTTGACTTATCTCATCAGCGTTTTAATTAGTCAGTAGAAAGGCAATTTGCACAGGGGCTGATCAGGCTCCCTCTGATCCAGCAGGTCATGTGCTGAGCAAGGAGAGGGGAGAGAAGGGCACTGGGGCACTGGGGCGTTTTGCTGGGGAGAACTGGGATGCAGGAGGCACGGGAAGGGAAGGGGCTGACCGCAGTGATAAGAGTTTAATTTTCAATGCAAAGGGAATTGTTCTGGGAAAGGAGTGAGCTGCAAAGCTCCTGGGAGCCCTTTGAAGTTATAATTGAGAGGAACCGCAGCCTGCGGGACAGGGATGCTCCCGGTGACCCTTCCGCTTCCTGCACGTGTCTCTGGGGTGGAGGTGAGGGGGGGATGCAATTAAACCCCTGAGCAGCAATTACAGCCAATTAGCCCTCAGTTAATTGTCTGGCAAGAGAAAATGTCAAAACAGGCCAGGCATGGCTCCCTGACGGCCTGACACTCCCCAGGGCCCATGGCACTGCTGACCCTCACTGTGCCCACTGCCCCCAGCTCCTGCTCCTCTGCTCTTGCTGGCCATGGCAAACCCAGAGAGGGAAAGAACCTTCCAGAGAGGCAAGATCACACCACAGGTGTGATGAAAACATCAGGGGTTTGTGAGTGGTACCCATCCTGCTCTGCAGTGCTGATGTTTTGGGCTGTTACCCTGGCTGTGCAGACAGCTCTGGGATCTCCCAGTCACAGGGGGAAGCTGTGAGGTTGCTGCCTTTCCTCTGGATCCCAGGGACCTGCAGGTGCTGGGACAGCAAGCCCAGGGTGCTGGGTAGTGAGCTGGCAGACACAGATCCCTTCCTGAAGCTCCTCAGGCTGGGGACCAAGGCTTTGTGCTGCACAGAGCCATGAAAAGGCCCAGGCAGAGCCACCCACACACCACTGTCACCCCTGTGGTGGCCCTGGGATGAATGGAGATGTGAGAAAAGCAAAAGAAGCGTGACTTCAGCCAGCAGTGCTGTGTCTTGCTGTGTTTAAGCCCACAGGATGCTGTGTCTGCCCACGGAGACACACTTTGGGGAAATCCTGCAGCCTCCAGCACCCAGGGCATGCTCCAGCTGTGGCCCAGGCAGGCAGCAGGGGTGGGGAGGCACTGCCACCAATCTTGCAGCCAGACTGTGTAAATTAAGGGAATGGCAGCAAAAATAAATGACCTCAATGAAAATCTGGCTTCACGGTACACTGCCTCCATCCAGCCCCAGCCCAGGGCTCCCA
>NW_026628249.1:0-2377 GCF_030028575.1 Malurus melanocephalus
CGGTGTCCACTCGGGTGTCCATTCCAGTGTCCGGAGCAGTGTCTGAACAAGGTGAGGGGGTCAGGGGCAGTGTCCGGAGCAGTGTCCGGAGCGGGATTGGGGGCAGTGTCCGGTCTGGTGTCCACTCTGGTGTCCGGAGCCGTGTCCGGAGCGAACGGAGGGGTCAGGGGCAGTGTCCACTCCGGTGGCCAGAGCGGTGTCCGGACAGGGGCAGTGTCCACTCTGGTGTCCATTCCGGTGGCCGGAGCGGTGGCCGGAGGGGTCTGGTGTCCAAACAGGGGGGATCCATTCTGGTGTCCACTCCGGTGTCCGGAGCAGGGGGGGGGTCAGGGGCAGTGTCCACTCTGCTGACCACCTCAATGTCCACTCTGCTGTCCAGAGCGATGACCACTCCGATGACCACCCCGATGACCACTCCAATGACCACTCCACAGTCCGGAGCAATGACCACCCCGATGACCACTCCACAGTCCGGAGCTCTGTCCACCCCAATGTCCACTCCACTGACCACTCCACTGTCCAGAGCAGTGTCCGGAGCGGTGTCCGGAGCCGTGTCTGGAGCGATGACCACCTCGATGACCACTCCGATGACCACTCCAATGGCCACTCCGATGTCTGGAGCGATGACCACTTCGATGACCACTCCAATGTCCACTCCAATGTCCACCCCAATGACCACCCCAATGTCCACTCCACTGTCCGGAGCCGCCTCCGGCCACCGGACGCTGCGGTCACTGGCGCTGACCCCCGGCTCGGAGCTGGCACTGGACGCGTTACTGGATTTACTGGTGGCGCTGGTGGCGGCGCTCGGCGCGAGATATCGCGATAGAGGCCCATATCGCGATAGAGGACGATATCGCGATAGTGGAGAGGCACCGCGATATCGCGATAGTGGAGGATATCGTGATAGAGGGGAATATCGCGATAGTGGAGAGGCACCGAGATATCACGATAGTGGACAATATCGTGATAGTGGAATGATCAGAGAATATCGCGATAGTGGAGGATATCACGATAGTGGAGAGGCACCGAGATATCGCGATAGAGGAGAATATCACGATAGTGGACAATATTGCGATAGTGGAGCGACGCCGAGAAATCAAGGAATCGGAGAATATCGCGATAGTGGACATATCGGAGAATATCGCGATAGTGGAGCAACGCCAAGAAATCAAGGAATCGGAGAATATCGCGATAGTGGAGAATATCGCGATAGTGGAACGACGCCGAGAAATCGAGGAAATGGAGAATATCGCGATAACGGCCAATATCGCGATAGAGGGGAATATCGCGATAGTGGAATGATCGGAGAATATCGCGATATCGGCGGCATCGGAGAACTCGGAGGATATCGCGATAGTGGAGAGACACCGAGATATCGCGATAGTGGAGGATATCGTGATAACGGAGATATCGGAGGATATCGCGATAGTGGAGGATATCGTGATAACGGAGATATCGGAGGATATCGCGATAGTGGAGAGAGGGACAGAGGAGTGCGGGAGTTCTTGAGATGGGGTAAGAAATGGAATGGACTGGGATGGACTGGGATTAAACTGGGAGCACTGGGATAAACTGGGAGGGACTGGGAATGGACTGGGATGGACTGGGATAAACTGGAATGGATTGGGATGGGATTAAAAGGGACTGGGATGGACTGGGATTAAACTGGGACCAGGAACTGGGAGGAACTGGGACTGGGAACTGGGGGGAACTGGGATTGAACTGGGATTGAACTGGGAGCAGGAACTGGGACCGGGGGTGGTTCGGAACTGGGATAAACTGGGAGAAACTGGGACAGGGGGGGTTCGGGAACTGGGATAAACTGGGAGAAACTGGGATTGAACTGGGATGACCTGGGAGAGGGAACTGGGATAAACTGGGACCGGGAGGGTCGGAACTGGGGGAAACTGGGATTGAACTGGGATGAACTGGGACAGGGGGGTTTGGAACTGGGATTGAACTGGGAGCGGGATCTGGATCGGAACTGGGATAAACTGGGAGCAGGAACTGGGAGGAACTGGGACAGGGAACTGGGATTGAACTGGGACAGGGGGGTTCGGAACTGGGATTGAACTGGGATAAACTGGGGGGAACTGGGATGAACTGGGATTGTACTGGGAGCAGGAATTGGGAGGAACTGGGATTGAACTGGGATAAACTGGGACCGGGAACTGGGGGGAACTGGGACGGGGGGGTTTGGAACTGGGATTGACTGGGATTGAACTGGGAACTGGAACTGGGATAAACTGGGGGTGGGAACTAGGGGGAACTGGGATAAACTGGGACAGGGAATTGGGAATGAACTGGGAACAGGGGGGTTCGGAACTGGGATAAACTGGGATAAACTGGGAACCAAGGGGGTTCGGAACTGGGA
>NW_026628250.1:0-2493 GCF_030028575.1 Malurus melanocephalus
AATGCCAGCCCCAGGTGACATTCCTGTCCCCCCAGGTGACAGAGGATCAGCTCAGAGCCGCCGAGGCAGCGCTGGCTCTCAAATAGGGGGGGTTGGGGTGGGTTTGGAGCGAGTTTGGGGTGACACAGAGGACACAGGGGTGACAATGCCATACCCCAGGTGACACAGGTGACACTCGGGTGACACTCCTGTCCCCCCAGGTGACAGAGGATCAGCTCCGTTCTGCCGAGTCAGCGCTGGCTCTCAAGCAGGGGGGGTTTGGGGTGACATTGGGGTGACACTGCCATACCCCAGGTGACACTGAGAGCACTGAGGTGACACAGAGGTGACAATGCCACCCCCAGGTGACAGAGGAGCAGCTCCGAGCCGCTGAGTCAGCGCTGGCTCTCAAGCAGGGGGGGTTTGGGGTGACACAGCAGTGACAATGCCATACCCCAGGTGACATTGGGGTGACACAGGGGACATAGGTCACACTGTGGTGACACAGAGGTGACACTGAGGTGTCATTGTCACCCCCAGGTGACAGAGGAGCAGCTCCGTTCTGCTGAGTCAGCGCTGGCTCTCAAGCAGGGGAGGTTTGGGGTGACACAGGGGTGACAATGCCAGCCCCCAGGTGACACTCAGGTGGCACTGGGGTGACACTAGGGTGACACTCGGGTGACAATGCCACCCCCAGGTGACAGAGGAGCAGCTCCGAGCCGCTGAGTCAGCGCTGGCTCTCAAGCAGGGGGGGTTTGGGGTGACAATGCCATGTCCCAGGTGACACAGGTCACACTGTGGTGACACAGAGGTGACACTGTGGTGACACTGGGGTGACACTCAGGTGACACTGAGGTGACAATGCCACCCCCAGGTGACAGAGGATCAGCTCCGTGCCGCTGAGTCAGCGCTGGCTCTCAAGCAGGGGAGGTTTGGGGTGACACAGGGGTGACATTGGGGTGACACTGCCATACCCCAGGTGACCCAGGTGACACTGAGGTGACACTGAGGTGACACTGAGGTGACACTGAGGTGACAATGCCACCCCCAGGTGACAGAGGAGCAGCTCCGTGCTGCTGAGTCAGCGCTGGCTCTCAAGCAGGGGGGGTTTGGAGCGGGTTTGGGGTGACAATGCCGTACTCCAGGTGACACTGTGGTGACATTGGGATGACAATGCCATACCCCAGGTGACCCAGGTGACACTCAGGTGACACAGGGGTGTCATTGTCACCCCCAGGTGACAGAGGAGCAGCTCCGTTCTGCTGAGTCAGCGCTGGCTCTCAAGCAGGGGGGGTTTGGGGTGACACAGGGGTGACATTGGGGTGACAATGCCATACCCCAGGTGACACTCAGGTGACACTGTGGTGACACAGAGGTGACACTGATGTGACACAGAGGTGACAATGCCATACCCCAGGTGACACTGAGGTGACACTCGGGTGACATTCCTGTCCCCTCAGGTGACAGAGGAGCAGCTCCGTTCTGCTGAGTCAGCGCTGGCTCTCAAACAGGGGGGGGTTGGAGCGGGTTTGGGGTGACACGGGGGTGACACAGGGGACATTGGGGTGACACTGCCATATGCCAGATGACACAGGTGACACAGAGGTGACACAGAGGTGACAATGCCACCCCCAGGTGACAGAGGAGCAGCTCCGTGCCGCCGAAGCCGCGCTGGCTCTCAAGCAGGACGTCATCGATCGCCTCAAGGCCGAGGCCGAGCGGCACCGGGCGGAGCTGGAAACGATTCCCGTGCTGCGGGCTCAGGTGGGGATTGGGGCAAAAAATGGGGATTTGGGGAAATTTGGGGATTTTGGGCACTGGAAACCATCCCTGTGCTGCGGGCTCAGGTGGGGATTGGGGCAAAAAATGGGGATTTGGGGAAATTTGGGGATTTTGGGCACTGGAAACCATCCCCGTGCTGCGGGCACAGGTGGGGATTTGGGGAGAAAAAATGGGGATTTTGGGAAATTTGGGGGATTTGAGAGGATTTTGAGGGGATTTTGGGAGGATTTGGGGCACTGGAAACCATCCTGGTGCTGCGGGCTCAGGTGGGGAAATTGGGGAAAAAAACGGGATTTTGGGAAATGTGGGGGAAATTCGGGGATTTTGGGGTTTTGAGGGGAATTTGAGGGGAATTTGGGGAATTTTGGGGGGTTTTTGGGGGATTTGGGACGCTGGAAACCATCCCAGTGCTGTGGGCTCAGGTGGGGAAATTTGGGGGATTTTGGGGAATTTGAGTGATTTGGGGGGATTTGGGGAATTTTGCTGAATTCTGACCCAAAATCCCCCGATTTTCCCCCAATCCAGGCTGACATTTACAAGGCAGATTTCGAGGCGGAGCGGGCGGATTTTGGGTGGAATTTTGGGGATTTTGGGGTGGATTTTGGTGAATTCTGACCCAAATTTCCCAGTTCCAGGCCGATATCTATAAAGCAGATTTCGAGGCAGAGCGGGCGGATTTTGGGGGGGATTTTGCTGAATTCTGACCCAAAATCCCCTGATTTTTCCCCATTT
>NW_026628251.1:0-2424 GCF_030028575.1 Malurus melanocephalus
TCACTGTCACACACCCCCCGAGGGTCCCAGCGGTGGCTCCAGGAGGGTGACATCGTCCCACGTGGTGTCACCTTCAGGTGGTGACAGTGTCCCCCCACCTGTAGTCACCTGCCACCGCCTGTGCCTTGAGGGTGACGGTGACAACGGAGCCACCACGGGGGCGGAGCCGGAGATGGATGGGGACACGGAAAGGTGACATGGATGGGTGACACAGATTGGGGACATGGACAGGTGACATGGACAGGTGACACAGTGAGCCACAGGGGGACACAACCAGACACAGACAGGTGACATGGACAGACAGACGTGGACAGGTGACACAACCAGATGTGGATAGATGACACGGACAGCTGGACACAGACAGGTGACAAGAACAGGCAGACCCAGACAGGTGACACGGACAGGTGACAATGGACAGGGAACATGGACAGGCAGACACACTGACAGGTGACACATGGGACATGGACAGGCAGACGCACTGACAGGTGACACGGGACATGGACAGGCAGACACACGGACGGATGACGGTGACAGCCAGACACACGGACAGGTGACAATAGACAGGGGACATGGACAGCCAGACACACGGATGGATGATGGTGACAGCCAGACACACGGACAGGTGACACAGGTGACAATAGACAGGGGACATGGACAGCCAGACATGCAGATGGGTGACGGTGACAGCCAGACACATGGACAGGTGACACAGGTGACAATAGACAGGGGACATGGACAGCCAGACACGCGGATGGGTGACGGTGACAGCCAGACACACGGACAGGTGACACAGGTGACAATAGACAGGGGACATGGGCAGCCAGACACGCGGATGGGTGACGGTGACAGCCAGACACACGGACAGGTGACACTGGCAGGTGACCTGGACAGGTGTGGGGACACCGCGAGCCGTCCCCAGGGGGGTCAGGTCAGCGCTGGGGACAGGTCACGGTGTCACAGGTCACCGTGTCACAGGTCACCGTGTCACAGGTCAGCGCTGGGGACAGGTCACCGTGTCACAGGTCAGTGTGTCACAGGTCACCGTGTCACAGGTGGCCGTGCCAGGGGCTGGCAGCCACCCACGGGGACAAACAGCCGGTGCCACACACCCCGCCGGTGTCACCTGCTGTCACCCCTGCAGGAAACACCCTGGGGGGACACTTCGGGGACAGGACACCCCACGAGTGGGTGACACAGGGTGGTGACTTTCCCCATTGTCACCCCACAGCCTGGAGTTGTCCCCAAATGTCCCCGAGTGTCCCTGACTGTGTCCCCTCCCTAAAGGCTCCACTGCGCCTTTTTTCTTTTTTTTTTTACAAAATCCGATTTATTTGGGTTCCAAAAAGTTACAATTTGCCCCCAAAATTTGGGGGAACCCTCCAGGGAAGCCCCCCAACCCCCTGGTGTCACCGTTTGCTGTCACCGGGGCTGCAGAGGGGGGACAGGGGGGGATGGGGAGGGGTCGCCAGAATGGATGTGGGACCCTCATGAGGACAGGAGACCCCCCCAAAACTGGGGGTGCCCCCCAATGTGTTGGGAATCCCGAATTTGGGGAGGGGGGTGTTTTGGGGGATCCCCCAGCCCCGCTCTGCGGTGACGTCATTACCCGCGGCCTCCAGGAGGGGGCGCGCCTGGTGGGGGGAGGGGATCACCATGGGGGGACCCCCCAAAATGGGGACCCCGAGGGCTGGGGGGGCACCCAGGGACCCCAAAAATGGACCCCAAAATTTGGGGAGGGGGGTACTAAAAAGGGACCCCAAAATTTGGGGAGGGGAGCACCCAGAGACCCCAAAAAAGGACCCTGGAATTTGGGGGAGGGGGCAGGAACTAAAATGCGACCCCAAAATTTGGGGGGTGGGGTCCTAGGAGGGGCTTGGGGGGTCCCAGCCCCACCCAAGGGACCTAATGGGGACCCCAAAATTTGGGGAGGGGGGCACCCAGGTACCCCACAGGGGACCCCAGAATTTGGGGGAGGGGGAGTCCTGGGGATTTGAGGGGGGTCCTGGTGATTTTGTGGGATCCTGGTGATTTTGGGGAGGGGTCCCAGGTATTTTGGGGACTCCCATGATTTTTTTGGGGGGGGGGTCCCCAAGGATTTATGGGGGACTCCCGGATATTTGAGGAGGGGTCCCAGATATTTTGGGGGTGCCAGTGATATTGGGGGAATTTCCGGGTATTTTGGAGGATTCTGGTGATTTTGGGGAGGGGTCTCGGGTATTTTGAGGGATCCCAGTGATTTTGGGGGAGGTCCCGTTGATTTTTGGGGGAATCCCAGTGATTTTGGGGAGGGGTCCCGGGTATTTTGGGGTGTCCCAGTGATTTTGGGGAGGGGTCCCGGGTATTTTGGGGTGTCCTGGTGATTTTGGGGAGGGTCCCCGGGTATTTTGGGGTGTCCTGAGTATTTGGGGGGGGGTCCCGGTATTT
>NW_026628252.1:0-2434 GCF_030028575.1 Malurus melanocephalus
GAAATTGTTTAGGATTTTGTGAGAATTTTTTGGGAATTTTTTAGGATTTTTTGGGGCACTTTTTGGGGAATTTTTTTGAGAATTTTTAGGAATTTTGGGGGATTTTTTTGTGATTTTTTGAGAATTTTTCAGGAATTTTTCAGAAATTTTTTAGGATTTTGTTTGGATTTTTTGGGAAATTGTTTAAGAATTTTTTGAGAATTTTTTGGGATTTTTTTCAGGGATTTTTTGGGAATTTTTTGTGATTTTTCAGGATTTTTTGGGAATTTTTCAGAATTTTTCTAAGATCTTTTGGGGAATTTTTTAGGAATTTTTTGAGAATTTTTTGGGAGTTTTTTTGATTTTTCGGGGATTTTTTGGGGGATTTTTTAGGATTTTTTTTTGGTATTTTTGGGAGTTTTTTTGAAATTTTTCAGATTTTTTGGGGGGATTTTCTGGTGATTTTTTGGGAATTTTGGGATCAATATTTCCACGGAACTTCCGATCACATCCTGGCCCAGCTCTTCCATAAGGATCAGAGAGAATTCCAGAAAATTCCCAAAAAATAAAATAAATTAAAATAAAAAAATAAAATAAAAATTTTTTTAAAAAATCTGGGAATTCTGGGAATTTTTTTGGATTTTTTGGGGGATTTTTTTGTGATTTTTCAGGAAATTTTTTGGAATTTTTCGAGAATTTGTTGGGGATTTTTTTTGAGAATTTTAAGGAATTTTTGGGAATTTTTTGGGAATTTTTGGGGAATTTTTGGGATATTTTAGAGAAATTTTTGGGAATTTTTTTCAAGGTTTTTTTGCGATTTTTTTGGAATTTTCGGGGGAAATTTTAAAGATTTTTTGGGAATTTTTCAGGAATTTTTTAGGATTCTTTGGGAATTTTTTTAGGATTTTTTGGACGATTTTTTTGGGTTTTTTTAGGAATTTTTGGGAATATTTAGGGAATTTTTTAGGGAAATTTGGGAATTTTTTAGTATTTTTTGGGGGAATTTTTTCTGATTTTTTTTATTTTTTGGGAATCTTTTTGAGTTGTTTTAGGAATTTTTGATGATTTTTTGGGGATTTTTTGGGGGAATTTTTTAGGATTTTTTTGAAATTTTTTGGAAATTTTTCAGATTTTTTGGGGATTTTTTAGAATTTTTTTTTTATTTTTTTAGAAATTTTTTGGAATTATTTTTTGATTTTTTAAGAATTTTTGGGAACTTATTTTTATTTTTTTTTTCAGGAATTTTTTAGGAATTTTTGTTGATTTTTTGGGAATTTTTGGATCAATATTTCCACGGAACTTCCGATCAAATCCTGGCCCAGCTCTTCCATAAGGATCAGAGAGAATTCCAGAAAATTCCCAAAAAATAATAATAAAAATAAATAAATTAAAAAAAAAATTAAAAACAATCTGGGATTTTTTTTTATTTTTTTGGGAATTTTGGGGGGGGTTTTTTGGGAATTTTTTGTGATTTTTTTTTTTGGAATTTTTTTGGTGATTTTTTGTGATTTTTTGGGGGTTTTTTTTTGGATTTTTTTTGAAGAATTTTTGGGAATTTTTTGTGACTTTTTGGAAATTTTTCAGGTTTTTTTGGGAATTTTTTTAGGATTTTTTAGGGATTTTTGGAGAACTTTTTAGGGTTTTTCGGGGTTTTTTTTTGGGAATATTTTGGTGATTTTTTGGGGATTTTTAAGGATTTTTTTGGGAATTTTGGGGATTTTTTTTGGAATTTTTTAGGATTTTTTTTTGAATTTTGGGAATTTTTAGAGGAATTTTTTTTATTTTTTTGGGATTTTTTTTATTTTTATGGATTTTTTTGGGGGGGTTTAGGGAACTTTTTTGGATTTTTTTAATTTTTGGGGGGATTTCTTAGGATTTTTTTTTTATTTTTTTTCCAGAATTTTTGTGGAATTTTCTGATAATTTTTTAGGAATTTTCGGGGATTTTTTGTGGATTTTTTTGACATATTTTTAGGATTTTTTGTTGATTTTTTGGGAATTTGTGGATCAATATTTCCACAGAAGCTCCGATCACATCCTGGCCCAGCTCTTCCATAAGGATCAGACAGAATTCCAGAAAATTCCCAAAAAAGAATAGAAAAATAAATAAAAAATAAATAAAAATAAAAAAAAAAACCTCTGGAAATTTTTTGGAAATTTTTTGGATTTTTTGGGGGATTTTTTTGGGATTTTTTGGGGGATTTTTTGTAATTTTCTTTGTATTTGTTTAGGAATTTTTTAAGAATTTTTTTGGGAATTTTTGAGGAAGTTTTTGGGAATTTTTTGGGAAATTTTTGGGAATTTTTTTTGAATTTTAGAGGATTTTTTTAAAAATTTTTAAGATATTTTTGGGAATTTTTTGACCATTTTTTTGGAATTTTTGGGATTTTTTAGAGGAATTTTTGGGAATTTTTCAGAAATTGTTTAGGATTTTGTGAGAATTTTTTGGGAATTTT
>NW_026628253.1:0-2427 GCF_030028575.1 Malurus melanocephalus
TGGACATCTCTCTGGCCACTGATGTCCACATGGAGGACGACACTGCCACAGTTGACAACAATCTCCTGAGCGGTGACATGTCACCAGCCACCAGTGTCCCCATGGGCAAGGGCACCGGCCCAGTGGGTAACGCCACCCTGCCCACGGCCATCAGCCCCAGCCACTCCACTGCAGGTGTCCACGCCACCAGGGACCCTGTGGTGGCCCCAGCCAGGAGCCAGCGATGGAAGCACTTGACCTGCTCCCAGAGTGACCCCAGCAGTGTCCCCCTGCCCAAGGACTCTGCAGGCACCAGTGACACCAGCCCCCCACGCAAAATCCCCCGGCTCCAGGGGCCTGGCACGGTGCCACACCATCAGTGCAGAGTCCCCAAGATGGCCAAAGCGGTCCTGARCAAGGARCACGRCAGCAYKGCTGTCGTGAATGCTCAGGATCMGCASCGGGATGCAGGGACGGACCTGCCACCACCCAACGGCAGCGTCACCAAATGCTGCAGAAGGGTGGAAAGGCGTGGGAAGAAGGGAAAGAAGTACCTTCATCCCACGCCGGAGGGACAGGTCATGGCTTCCACAGGCAGAGCTGGGGCTGAAAAATAGAATTAGGATTTTTAGCTGCTTCCATCGTTTGGGGATGGAGGCAGAGGCTCCCATCGTTTGGGGATGGGGCCTTTGTATTTTTGATTTTATAGGGGTAGGTGTAGATGTAGATATAGACAAAGACGTAGATCGAGACATAGATTAAGATGAAGATGAAGATTTAGATGAAGATGTAGACGTAGATGAAGACGTAGAAGAAGATGTAGATGAAGAAGTAGATGAAGATGTAGATGAAGATGTAGATGAAGATGTAGATGAAGATGTGGGTTACGCTGAAGATAAAGATTAAGAAGTAGAAGATAGTCACTCTTCTGTGTTTCCAATAAAACAATTGACTCATGAAGTGTCAGTGTCTGAATGGAATGAGGGGGGAGTGCAGGAGATTCCAGGAAATGGCACCCAAGAGATGCAAAAGCATCACTGATCCTCAAATCAGAGCCACCAAGGCCCCAAGGGCACCCAGGCATCCCCAGGCCTGAGGGACTGCCAGCACTGCAGGCACTTCTGGAGGGGAACTGCCTCACGCCCTTCCCCAGGGGAAGTTACTCTTTGGCATAGGCGCCAGGAGAAATGGGATTTGTCATTTGAAAGTCAAATGCTTTTATTTACCTCATGGTTTTGCAAATGCACCCATGCACCCTCACTGCACTGTGCCATAGGGAACATCCCAAGGAGTCTGGGAGTTGCACTGGATTTACCAAAAGCGCAGCCAATTGGCATATTTTGTATCCCATGCACATCCCGGTGGATGCCAATGCACATGAGGCCACAGGGACACCGCCATGTGCCAGGTGGGATTTGGTGTCACCCAGGTGCCCTGGGCTCCAGGGCTGGCAGGGCTCCAGGCACAGGGCAGCTGCCCCCGTGCCCTTTCCTGGCAGCCCTCGTGGCTGCATGGTGCTCCCAAACCTGAGCCCAGCATTCCAGATGCACCATCAGCAGTGCCCACTACAGGGGCACTGGGGATGAGCTAAGCCATGGGATAAAGAGATTTTTGAAGACTCCAAAGAAAAGGGAAAAGAAAGGTCAAACTAAGCAGAAACTGATCTAGGGCACTGACAGGGAAAGCCTGGGATTCCTGGCCGAGGGAAAAACAGGTTAGGATGGAACCTAAATAATTCATTCACACATTACATTTCATCATTTTACAACTTGACCTTAAGTGGTTGGTTTATGGCATTTTCCACTTTCCTTTTCCTTGCCAGATATCAAAAATTCTCCAGAGAAATTTGATAGGGGATTCCCTTTTTTACCAGAAATGTTTCTGATGTGGAGTTGCAATGCAGCAATCAAATGAAAAGAATATTGTGCAGATCACAGGAATCTGATCTCCTTAAAAATTCATCTGGACATTTTTTTTCACTACACAGTGGATCAAGTGAACTCCGTGGTTTGTTCAGCAAATTAGGAATACTAAGAATCAATGATTTCTGCCACAGCAGTGATGTGCTGTTTTTACTATTCAGTTTAATTGGGTCTCAAAGGATTCAAGCCTGCATTCACCACGGGAGCCAGAGCAGGTTTGGCCTCCCATTTCTTCCTCCCAGGGAGGGAACCCTTTTTGCCTCCTTGTGCTTCGGATGTTGTTGAGATGAGTCTCCAATGTGCCAGATGTTCCTGCAGCTGCTGGCAGAGCCCTGGGAGCAGCCCTTGCTGCAGCAAGGATGAATCCCTGCCCTTCCTTGYCCCTGACCGACTCCATGGCAATGAGCAAAGGCCAGGGAATGGCTCTGTGCCCTGAGGCCAAGGGACACAACTGAGCTCCCTGTCCCCAAAACAAGGCTGCCCATGCCCACACCATTGCCTGGCAATGAGCCCTGGCCCTTGGCTG
>NW_026628254.1:0-2479 GCF_030028575.1 Malurus melanocephalus
CATGTGAGCTTGGAGCTCTTCATGGCCCCATCAGCTCTCTGTTGTGGTGAGGTTGATGCTCGTGGTTTTGTTTAACATTATCCAGACACCCAAACTCTGTCACTGGCTCATTCCACACCTGCACCTGGTGGCTACTGGCTCCCGATTTTGGAAAGCCTTAATACCCATTGCACGTGTGCCTTTTGAGTGGAAATGCTGTCTAATGGTGTTTAACAGTGATGGAAAACAAGAAGTTTTACAGAAATCTTGGAAATTGCTTTTTTTCTTTTGGCCATGAGAAAGTTTYGTCTATTTATTTTGAATGATATCAYCATTSTTTTAGCTCTTAARSAGTAATTGTCATCCAACTAACCAAAAGTTGGAAGTGCAGATTTGTCTTCAAACCTAGCAGGGGATGGTGTTTTATGTTACGAGATGTGCACATCTTTCCTTGAAAATTTTTCTGCGGCCCTGCATGTTTTCATGTCTCAAGAAAACAACAGTCCAGGTAGATATCTGTCCATGAACTCAAGAATAAGTCTGCTAAAGGGAGGATTAAATGCAGGTGCTGTTGTCAAATACATTTTCTAGAGGGAAATTTGCATGGGGAAAAAAAAAGATACTCAAAAAAATCTTGGATATTTCAAAGCCACGGAAAGAAACGGGAATAGGAGGACTGAAATGGAATTGAGAACATAGGTCAAATTACTTCAGAGCATATAATATATAAGCTGCCAAAAGAAGTCCATCAAAGCAAAATTTACACTTGAATTTCAAACAGAGCCAGGCAGATTTTTCTGGAAGAGGGAGAACTGTGAGTACAGTTACCAAGCACAGAGCTGGCACTTATTTCACCACAGAAAAAGGTAGAGTCTGTCAGAGCATTTTTGAATTCTATTTCTATTATTTGGGAGCAGAGCAGATGACAAATCTGTTCGTTCAGAGTGTTGACACAATACACTTTTATCACTTTTTGTCAACAGAACATAATTGTGTTCAGATCACTCCGTGGCAGAGGAATAGCCACAAGATCCTGCTGTCCATAAAAATAAATGTCAYSTTCTATTTCTGRGAAAACAGGAGGRAAATAGGAAAAGAAATGCAAGAAAGGAAAAACCTTGGACCCTCTAAAACTGCTCTAAACCTTGCTCTGCTCCCCCAGAAAACCATTCCACCTCAGGCTCTCATTTCCCAGACAAAACTCAGCCCCAGGAACATGTCACATTTTTCAAGATGAAGCACAGCAAGAGCTAATATTTTTAATAAAGCTGTTGGAAATATTCAGTTGGCTCCATTCTAATGGAAATAAAACCCTGCCCATCCATCATCTTTCCCTGTGACACTCTGGAGTGAGTGGGAATCTGAGGGTGAGGGGGGTTCGGGCAGATTTTGGGGCTCAGTGTGAGGAGGAACCAGTGACACTTTGGGCTCCCTCATGGTCCCACACAGGTGCAGTCCCTCCCAATTTCCTGTAGTAATTACGGTATGAATCACAGCAAYGAATTCAGATACAAAAATAGAAACRTATTCTTAAGGGGAAGAAACAAACAGAAAAACARAGYCAGTTGTGAAAACCCAAATTCCGTCTCCCTCGTCCCAAATTTTGTTTTCTTGTAAAGTCATGTCACGTCTCACACCTTCCCATTAGTTACTGACGTGCTGCTTTACCAACTGAGAGACCCAGAGGGGATGGGGGATGTAGGAGTCTTAAAAAAGAAATAATTAATCTCCACTGAGAGTAACATGCTGCACTTATCACTCAGCATCACACCAGCAGCCTGCTGGAGTCAGGAGAGGTGACTGAGAAGGAAACAGGAGCTGCCTCTTGATGTTTGATGCTGAAAATGGAGATATTTCAACTCTGCAGAGCCCATTTGCTGTGCAGCCTGCTCAGAGGTGTCCAGAGGGGTGTCACCTTTGGGGCTGGTGGTGACACTTTCATTTAGGAATGAGTTTAGGCAGTTAGGAATGAGTTAGGCAATGTAGGAAATGATCACACAGAGGTGGAAGTGCTGTTAGTCAGCACACAGAGCCTGATAAACCCTGCTTGTGTTCCTCCTGGGAGTTGTGCTGCTGAGCAGATCCTGATCCTGCAGGTGGCTGTGCTTGTGCTGCTGTCATTATTCAGAGTGACTCTGTGTGTTTTTGTGAGCCTGAGTGCCACCAGAGCTGAGGGACAGCTCAATAAAGCAAGAGAAAGCTGGGAGAGAGCATCAGCCATCGTCCTCTGATTGCTGACATCTTTGGAAAAGTGGAGCTGATACCTTATCTGAGCCTGAAACCCAAGAGGACTGCAGTTTTGGTTTGAGTTTTCACTTCTGCAGCACAAAAAAAGGCTGAGATCCTGAGTGAGAACTGAGCTGGGCAGCTCCCCACGGGAAATGTGTGATCACACAGGATTGTTATGGCATTGCTGTGCTCGGGGGAGTCACCCCAAGCTGTGCTTTTCACATCTCTTTGCCCTTCCAGTGGGTTCTGAGTGTGCAGAGGGCCCTGGAGA
>NW_026628255.1:0-2478 GCF_030028575.1 Malurus melanocephalus
AGGTGTCCCTGCCATGGCAGGGGTGGGATGGGATGAGCTTTAAGGTCCCTTCCCACCCAAACCACGGTTTTATATATTACTAAAATAGAAAATTTAAATCTGTTGCTTTCACTGTTTCAAAAACCCACTGGAAGGGAAAGAGGCAGATTTTGGTTGCTACAAACCAGCTCAGCTGATCCAGACCAGGAGGAGTTGTCCTGCACTGATCCCATCATGGGCTGGAGGTGTTGAAATACACTTGGACTGTGCAGTAAATCAGCTCCCAGATGGTCCTGCCAGGCCGTCCCTGAAGAACTGCTCACGGCTTCAGCAACAGCTCCATGTGGGAAATTTCAATGTTTCCTTCACACAAGGGTTGGTGCGGAGAAGTGCTCGTGGCCTTCCCACCAAGGAATTAAGGACATCCAACATCAGTGGAACTCAACTTCCCAAGGGAAGAGACAGCCTAAACTCCTGTTTTCTAAATTAACCATCTAATTCTTTTTAAACCACCCATCCACGGAGTGTTTCTATTTTCATAGCCTGCACTAGGACGTCACAGAGAAATGACAGATTTATTGTGAGTAGCATATCTAAGTAATCTTTTCTAACCAAGTGATGGATGTAATCTTCATAAATGTCATTGTTTTATAAAGTAGAAGCCCTGTGAAGTTGCCACCAAGCCCCCTGCTCAAGTATACAGCTTGCTTGCAATTACCAGTACTGCTGTATGTATTTTTAAACAAGCTATAATACTGTGATGATGCTGTAAACTTACCTCTGTAGGCAAAAAAATGTTCTTTTTCGAAATGTCAGGATGAAGGATGTAAATGTTCTGAAAGTGCTATCAACAATAACAACAAAAAAAAAAAAGAATTTTCACAGAATATTCTAAAGGATTCTGGTACACGCTACAAATCTATTTTACAAAGGTATTTATGGATCATACAGCCTAGTCTGTGAGAACAGTACTATTTTATTACAGAATAAAGAAATGAATAAATAAGCAGCGAATATCCATGCATAGAAGCTGGAAAATGTTTTCTTTTGTAAGGTATGCTGATCAATTCTTTAGTTAATCTGGAAGATGGAGGACCCTGACAGAAGGAATCCACTCCCCCTCAGCTCCCATCCAGATCCTGCTGCTGGCAGTGCTGCCAAAGATCTTCAAAATCATTTGTGGGGGGAAAAAAAAAGAACAATTATTTGCATGAAAACAATGCAAATGTAGTGTTTGTCAGATTAAAATCTGTTTTGCCATCATTTAAACAGGAGGCTCAGAAGAGCAAGGCTGATCTGCACAGCCCCAGTGGCTTCTGGAGGGGCCACCATCAAAAGGCACTCCCTGAAAATCACATCCAAGGGTAATAAAAGCACAGCTTGAAAAATGCAAGGAGATTTGAAAATGCTTGAAAAATACCAAGCTGGGAGCACTGCAGCTCTTGCTGGAGGATCTGTGGATGGTTTGAGGGAACTGCACTCAATTCAGGGCTTGACTGAGGAGGAGCCGGGGGCTGTGTTGCCTTTTCCAACCTAGAAATGAAACTGGAGATGATTTTAGGACAGGAGGTGGTATAAAAATGGGTGTTTATTGGGGCTTCAGGGAAACTCATGGAAGAATATCCACCAACATTCACCACAGGGATGAACACAGTTTGATGGGTTTCAGGAAATTAGCATAATTGATAAAAAGCACCAATTAGGAAGACCAGTGGTGATGAATTCCCTCCCTTCTCTGGAGCCCCCCACCCTCAATCCCAGCTGTCCTTGGTGATGGAAATGTGTCTCACAGACCTTGTTCCCAGCCTTGGTTCCCAGGAAGAACCAGGACAGGTTGGGATTTTGTGTCCCCCACAGGGCTCAGAGCTCTGGAATGGGTTTGGTCTCCCAGGTGGGGAAAATGGGAGGGAAAAGCACTGGGAAGGTCACAAATACAGAAAAGGAAAAAAGCAAAAATCACTGACATCACTCTGTTAGCTCTAATTCTACAGGGGAACATGAGCCCTTCCAGCAGCAAAACCTTGTCCTCAGTGTCACCAGCTGAAAATTTGTGTCAAGTTCCCAAAATGAGAAAATGGGTTCAGCTCTTCTTCTTGGAACCTCATCAAAATGGCTCTGGTGAAAAATCAAACTCAAAAAACACCTCTCACCACACACCAAGCCATGAGGGGAATTTCTGAAGAGGCACTGAGGGACCCCAGGGGAGCCTGAAGCATTTCAGATTTTAGTGTCCCTTCAGAGAAAAGGTTCACAATTAATGTAAGGAGGCTACAAAGATGCTCTGAGGGCTGAAGCTCCTCTCCCACAAGGAAAAACTCAAGAGCGTTGGGATTGTTCAGCCTGGAGAAGGCTCCAAGGACACAATCCTGAAGGGGGCCTACAGGAAAGATGGGACAAAGCTCTGAGCAATTCTGTGCCCTCAGGACAGGGGATAATGGTTTTAAGTGCAGGAGAGCTGGTTTAGATCAGATATTACAAAGTTTTTGCACTGAGGGTGGG
>NW_026628256.1:0-2478 GCF_030028575.1 Malurus melanocephalus
CCCACCCTCAGTGCAAAAACTTTGTAATATCTGATCTAAACCAGCTCTCCTGCACTTAAAACCATTATCCCCTGTCCTGAGGGCACAGAATTGCTCAGAGCTTTGTCCCATCTTTCCTGTAGGCCCCCTTCAGGATTGTGTCCTTGGAGCCTTCTCCAGGCTGAACAATCCCAACGCTCTTGAGTTTTTCCTTGTGGGAGAGGAGCTTCAGCCCTCAGAGCATCTTTGTAGCCTCCTTACATTAATTGTGAACCTTTTCTCTGAAGGGACACTAAAATCTGAAATGCTTCAGGCTCCCCTGGGGTCCCTCAGTGCCTCTTCAGAAATTCCCCTCATGGCTTGGTGTGTGGTGAGAGGTGTTTTTTGAGTTTGATTTTTCACCAGAGCCATTTTGATGAGGTTCCAAGAAGAAGAGCTGAACCCATTTTCTCATTTTGGGAACTTGACACAAATTTTCAGCTGGTGACACTGAGGACAAGGTTTTGCTGCTGGAAGGGCTCATGTTCCCCTGTAGAATTAGAGCTAACAGAGTGATGTCAGTGATTTTTGCTTTTTTCCTTTTCTGTATTTGTGACCTTCCCAGTGCTTTTCCCTCCCATTTTCCCCACCTGGGAGACCAAACCCATTCCAGAGCTCTGAGCCCTGTGGGGGACACAAAATCCCAACCTGTCCTGGTTCTTCCTGGGAACCAAGGCTGGGAACAAGGTCTGTGAGACACATTTCCATCACCAAGGACAGCTGGGATTGAGGGTGGGGGGCTCCAGAGAAGGGAGGGAATTCATCACCACTGGTCTTCCTAATTGGTGCTTTTTATCAATTATGCTAATTTCCTGAAACCCATCAAACTGTGTTCATCCCTGTGGTGAATGTTGGTGGATATTCTTCCATGAGTTTCCCTGAAGCCCCAATAAACACCCATTTTTATACCACCTCCTGTCCTAAAATCATCTCCAGTTTCATTTCTAGGTTGGAAAAGGCAACACAGCCCCCGGCTCCTCCTCAGTCAAGCCCTGAATTGAGTGCAGTTCCCTCAAACCATCCACAGATCCTCCAGCAAGAGCTGCAGTGCTCCCAGCTTGGTATTTTTCAAGCATTTTCAAATCTCCTTGCATTTTTCAAGCTGTGCTTTTATTACCCTTGGATGTGATTTTCAGGGAGTGCCTTTTGATGGTGGCCCCTCCAGAAGCCACTGGGGCTGTGCAGATCAGCCTTGCTCTTCTGAGCCTCCTATTTAAATGATGGCAAAACAGATTTTAATCTGACAAACACTACATTTGCATTGTTTTCATGCAAATAATTGTTCTTTTTTTTCCCCCCCACAAATGATTTTGAAGATCTTTGGCAGCACTGCCAGCAGCAGGATCTGGATGGGAGCTGAGGGGGAGTGGATTCCTTCTGTCAGGGTCCTCCATCTTCCAGATTAACTAAAGAATTGATCAGCATACCTTACAAAAGAAAACATTTTCCAGCTTCTATGCATGGATATTCGCTGCTTATTTATTCATTTCTTTATTCTGTAATAAAATAGTACTGTTCTCACAGACTAGGCTGTATGATCCATAAATACCTTTGTAAAATAGATTTGTAGCGTGTACCAGAATCCTTTAGAATATTCTGTGAAAATTCTTTTTTTTTTTTGTTGTTATTGTTGATAGCACTTTCAGAACATTTACATCCTTCATCCTGACATTTCGAAAAAGAACATTTTTTTGCCTACAGAGGTAAGTTTACAGCATCATCACAGTATTATAGCTTGTTTAAAAATACATACAGCAGTACTGGTAATTGCAAGCAAGCTGTATACTTGAGCAGGGGGCTTGGTGGCAACTTCACAGGGCTTCTACTTTATAAAACAATGACATTTATGAAGATTACATCCATCACTTGGTTAGAAAAGATTACTTAGATATGCTACTCACAATAAATCTGTCATTTCTCTGTGACGTCCTAGTGCAGGCTATGAAAATAGAAACACTCCGTGGATGGGTGGTTTAAAAAGAATTAGATGGTTAATTTAGAAAACAGGAGTTTAGGCTGTCTCTTCCCTTGGGAAGTTGAGTTCCACTGATGTTGGATGTCCTTAATTCCTTGGTGGGAAGGCCACGAGCACTTCTCCGCACCAACCCTTGTGTGAAGGAAACATTGAAATTTCCCACATGGAGCTGTTGCTGAAGCCGTGAGCAGTTCTTCAGGGACGGCCTGGCAGGACCATCTGGGAGCTGATTTACTGCACAGTCCAAGTGTATTTCAACACCTCCAGCCCATGATGGGATCAGTGCAGGACAACTCCTCCTGGTCTGGATCAGCTGAGCTGGTTTGTAGCAACCAAAATCTGCCTCTTTCCCTTCCAGTGGGTTTTTGAAACAGTGAAAGCAACAGATTTAAATTTTCTATTTTAGTAATATATAAAACCGTGGTTTGGGTGGGAAGGGACCTTAAAGCTCATCCCATCCCACCCCTGCCATGGCAGGGACACCT
>NW_026628257.1:0-2413 GCF_030028575.1 Malurus melanocephalus
AGCACTGCCAGGGACAGGAGGAGAGAGCCGGGTCTCAGTGTCACCTCGGTGCCACCTGGGCACGAGATTCTGGTCCTCCTTTGTCAGACCCAAAATGTTTCCAGATCCCACTGTGACTTAGATTAGGATGAGCCACGGGGAAAATCAAAGTCACCGGCAAAGCCCTTTGACTTGAGCAGACTTTTGCTTTCAAATTTAAGTTTAATGTTGCCCATTGCAAAAGTTTTTTGAAAGGAAAATATTTGTGGATTCCTCATGCACACCTCTGAATTTTTGTTTTTTTGAAGTTGTAGCAGAAAAGGGCCCTTTTTATTTAAACTGCCATAAAGGTTTTCAGAGGTAGTGAAATATATATATTTTTGCAGCTTTTGCCTATGGCTATTGAACTCCAGTGGATGCCCTATGTGAATCCTAAACTGCACATGCCWGTGATTAAATTTATTTACTGCTCTATAAAACAGTTAGACAGTGATATACAGGTAAAACAAGTAGTCCTCATGCAGTATGATTTTTAAAAACAATTCACAGAAGATATTAATGGATTTTGCATTTTAAATACATATGGAAAACGCATTTTTTTCAGGTAGCACATAGAAGAGAAACTGCTGTCTTTGCAAAGCATAAATTCATAGTGTTTTCCAGAGTGAGAGCAAATTCCTATCTCTCTCTACAACCCGAATCTGTTCCTTGTGAGCAGCCAGAGCATCCCTTGGAGCTGGGAGCAAGCCCAGGGAGTGGTGAGTTCCTTGGCTGTGGTGTCCGAGCTGGGGGCTCTCAGTTGCTCAGATAACTCAGGGACGGAGCCAGCAGTGAATTCTGGAGTGTCTGTAACGGGCTGGAAATGACAATGACAATGTTGACGCTGTGCGATCCCCGGCGTTTGTCGCAGCTTTGATGCAGCACAGGAACCCTGCGCTCCCCCAGCAGCCCTCGCTGAGGAAGTGCCTGCGTTTTTCGCGCAGAGGAAATGGTTATAAACAGGATGTTTGCTGCAGCCCCACTCCAGGCTGCTCCCTGCACACCCCACAGGGCGCTGGACCCCGAGCAGAGGGAGGAAGAGGAGGAGAGGAGGAGGTGTGGGTTCTCCCAGCTCACACCCAGCACTGGTGTCACTGGTGCTGCCTCCCTCAAAGCGCTCTCCAGGCTGGCGCTGCTCCTGGCAGGAAATGTGCTCTGAGTGTGATCTGTGACACTGCCAGTTGGGTTTGTTTAAATCGCATTTTCTGGGCTGAAACCAGCTCGTTATTTTTTTAGCTGTTCCGAACAGCTGGCCACACCCATAATTATTCCCTGGCACCTCTGCCCTTGTTGAAAACGAGTATTTTGAAGTTTTCTGTGTTTTCCATGTTCTCAGTGCCCATTTGCAGTCTGGATGAACACACAGGGTCACGCTGGCTCAGAGGGACTGACTCCCCTCCTTTTCTCATTGCCAGACTGCAAACCTGAATGGAATAATGGGATTTTGTGAGGTTTGCTCTTAGGTGGCCTCTGGTGGTTTTAGTCTGCTCTGATGAGCGTGACGAGCAGCACCACAAGAAGAATGGGTTGAACTGAGCCTCCTGGAGCTGTTTGGGGTGGGCATGGGGCACAGGGCAGTTCTGAGCCCAGGGGGACCATGGCAGGAGGCAATTTCTGCCTTTCCAGCTGCTGCTGGAGCTGCTGATGCTCTGGTTCAAGGTACTGAGCAACAGAAAGATGTTTCTGTGTACCATGGGTGGCCCCATCCATCCTGCCAGGCTGCTCCTGCTCTGTGCCAGCTGGGCACGGCCTCTCCCACTTTGGGAACGGTTCCTTTGCCTTCCCAACTGCTCCTCACCCCTGCCTGCCCCAAACTCTCCCCCAGCTCTGGCTCCTGCTCACTCTTCCCCGATGGCACCTCTGTCACACCTGCCTGGGTTTGTCACCTCTGCCTGTCCCCTCTGGGACTCCTTGGGCCTGGTTCCCACCCAGCAATTCCAGGTTTGCTGCACCCCAGCCCGAGCCCCTGCTGCCCCTTCTCCCCCAGGACACAGCACTTGTCCCCCAGGGTGCTCCAAGCCCTGTCCAGCCTGGCCTGGGACACTGCAAGGGATCCAGGGACAACATTTCCCTTGCAGAGGAGCTGGAGGGTGCCCTGTGGCTTTCCTGGAGCTGCAGAATTAAACCAAGGGGAAGAGGGAGCTGGAGCCTTCTCCCCTCAGCTCCTGGAGCTGCTCTGGGTGAATGTGACCTCCCCTGGATGGGTTTAGAGAGCCGAGCTGGTAAACAGTGCTCGGGCTCTGTCCTCGGAGTCAACTCTGGCATTTCAGCACTCCGGAATGCTGCCCCGTGTCACCTCGGCGAGGACGAGAGCTCGCTGCAGAGGTGAAGCATCTCTTGTCCCTCGCAATCCCTGCTGCTCGGAGCTGTAATCAGTTTATCTGAGCGGCCCCGG
>NW_026628258.1:0-2471 GCF_030028575.1 Malurus melanocephalus
ATATTCAGTATCGATCATTTCAAATTTCCCATTAAAAATCATGGAACTTTATTTAAAAATCAAGTTTCTAACAAAGGTACTTTAAAAATCAAGGAAAAAAAAATAAGGTAGGATGGAGTGTTGATAATGTGTGAGATGCAAAAAAGAAAAGGGAAAGGAAAACTTAACACTGTCAACACCAAACTAAAAATAATCATAAGAACAGCCAAATAATTTATGAGTTTTCATCTTGTAAACAGGTTTTGACAAGCTTTGGCTTTTCTTTTTTCTTTTTGCTGCTCTTTTTGCCTTTTAAGTATTTTTGAGATGTGCTTAGATCCAGTTTTCAAGCTTTTCCCTTGAAATTGAACCAATTCAGCCTAACATTTCTTATGTGTTAYGTTCAAACTAACATTAGTTAAATAACATTCAAAAACCAAAAAAGTCGCTGCGGATGACTCTTTCTCATTTTGTTCATAGGATAAAAAAGATAATTAGGACATCTAGGAAGAGAGGAATAAGGAACAACATTAAAAGCATAATCATCCTAGAAATTGTAGCCTGTCATTTTGAAAACTGCACAGTGCATCTAGCCATCTCAAAAAGATATTGTGAAACTAAAAAAGGGGAAAGAAGAGCATGAAATAACTAATAATTAATAATTGAATAATAATTACATTCCTTATGGTGATATGATAAAGAGACCAGGAYCTTTTAGTTTCAAACCAAGGTAACTGCACTGATCCATGACAGACSTTGAGTTACAGAACAATATTTATTAAAAAAAAAATATTCTTTATTATTATTTCTAATAGAAAAATTAGACAATGTTACACAGAATTAAGTGACAGTCAAGGGGAGTTTGGTTGTGGCCATACAACATAAAGTGAGTTTKTATACAAAACTACATATTGATTAAAAATTAATAAAAAAAATCACAGATCTGTGAATAAAACTCCTATAACAAGTAATGATATGCTAAAAGTCATCAGAACCAGAAAACTGCCTATAGCTCCTTCATTCTTTTAATCATTATTTAAGCAACTATTGTAGGCCACCATAAAAAAAAAAAAAAAAAAAAAAAAAAAAAAAAAAAAAAAAAAAAATAAAAATTTTTTTTATTTTTTTTTTTTTTTTTTTTTTTTTTTGCAAATACTTAGAATTCTTGTCTCTTGCTATCTTATTAGAAATTAAACACCTGCAGCCTGTAGAAACTTCTGGTAAAGCACTTCTTTGACATTAAATAGTTATTAAATATCACTGCAGTAGCCCCACTTTTCATGATCTGCCTTCTGTTCCCWCAGCATTCTCTGGTTATAATGGACAAAACGCTCCTTTTGAGATCAGAGAGAATGTGAACAGGTCATCAAAACCTTCACTTGTCCACCTTTAGCAAATCACATTCTTGTCAGAATGACTACATGTTGGAAAAGAAATCCATACAGACATTCCTTCTCTAGCACAATAAACTTCTATTAGGGGATACTAGAAGAGGCTCTATACACTGAATTATGTCAGCTTAAAAGTAAATGATCGTGCAGGGTATTGTTACCCTATTGATGTGGACTACACAGAACCTTTTGAAAAGAAGTCAATGATGGATAAATATAAATCTCCTTTAAGTGTTTTTAATGGCAGTCAATAGATAAAGGATGAGCAGCTACACATGGAGTGCTCTTGAAGATATCCTAATTTTCCGTTGAGAAAGTTTTGGTGATTAAACATTTTATTCATGACATTTCCTTCATGAGAACTTCTCGAGCTAGGAAAAAAAAAAAAAAAAGACAAAGGAAAGCTTAAATATAATGTTATTGTACTTAAGTCTAAGAAGGTAAGAGGGATGAAATCATGTATTTGCCTAACATTCTACATGATTTTTCTATACTGTATCGCCAATGGGACTTGATTGTTTCTCTTTCTTCTTTGAAATCTTGACGTTCATTGTCAACGTTTACTCAATTAAAACATAATATCTTCAAAAAGAAAGAAAATTATCAGATACGTTGTTTTCTGCAAAGCACAAAAGTTTTAAAATATTTCTACAGTAAAAGCAAATTAAYCTACTCTTCACTGAAAGCATGCACAGCCAGTCACTGGAAATTAAGTAAGTAATCTAGTTATTGAGGAATTGATTTGGAAATCAAGTCACAAAGGTTCATTTGGTAATACACTTAATTGGGGCTTGTGTGTGTGAATGTGTGAGAGACTGACTTTGTGGTGATTTCTAACTTAATCAATGCAGCTTTGAAAAGGAGAAAAATATTTTCGTACATTCAGCTCTTTGCAAAATCTTCCACAGGCTCTACCCCTTTTCCCTGTTTTACTCATGAATTTAAATTAATCTGTGCCATTGGCTGGCAGTGAAAATTAAGTATCAAACACTGAAAATTAAGTATTCTTTAAAAAAAAAAAAAAGATATTTTAATTGCTTCTGTTATTTTCACTGCATTCCAATGAATCCCTCTTTTTGCAGCCAATTTTTTTTTTTTTTT
>NW_026628259.1:0-2410 GCF_030028575.1 Malurus melanocephalus
GGGGGAGGAGAGGAGAAGCCCCCAACCCCGCTTTGCCCTCAATAAAGATGGCGCCAGTAGGGTGGGGGGAGGAGGGAAGAAGCCCCCAACCCCGTTTTTCCCTCAATAAAGATGGCTGCAAGGGAGGAAGGAGGGAAGAAACCCCCAACCCCGTTTTGCTCTCAATAAAGATGGTCGCAATGGGGGGAGGAGGGAAGAAGCCCCCAACCCCCTTTTGCCCTCAATAAAGATGGCCGCAATGGGAGGCGGGGGGAAGGCGGGAAGACGCCCCCAACCCCGTTTTGCCCTCAACAAAGATGGCTGCTCCATAGTCCCCTACGGGCCCTCAGCCAAGATGGCGGCCGAGGCCTCAGCCCTGAGGGCAGCGGCCTGCCCTCAACAAAGATGGCGCCGAGTCCGCGGGGGCGCTCGGGCCGGGCTCGGCTCCTCCAGCACCTGTTAGGGAAATGGGGKAATTAGTGGGGGTTAATTAAGGGARRGGGTTAATKGGGGCGGCACAGCACAGCTGGAGCGGGGAGTATCCGCTTTTGGGCACAGAAAGGGCGAAAACGGACAAAAAGCTGAGCAGTGGCAGCAGGAGACGGACAGGACTGAACACCCCCAAAAACAGTGACCCCCCCCACCAGGTCTTGGTCCCACCCAGTGACCCCCCCAGGCATCACATAAACAGGGATGTACCAAGTAGAAATTTTGGGGGGGGGTGATGTCTATGAATAGAAAATAATTATTGTAATTATTTTATAATAACAACGATATAATAGTTAAATATAATAATTTTAATAGTAATTATAACAAGTTTTAGTCGTCCATATTTTAGCATTCTTTCATCATAATTAAGTTACAATTAATTATTAACATATTATGCTCACAGTCCTGTATAACAACTCATTATAATAACTCATAATAATAACTCATAATAATAACAATAACTCATTATAATAATAAAACCTCATMATAACAACTCATAATTAATTATAAYAGAAACAATTAAGGAGGTCACACCCCGAGGGGGGGGGTGGCAAAAGGGGTTCAGCCCCTCCTCCCTCCCTGCCTCAGTTTCCCCAACATTAAGGCACAAGAGAAAGGGGGAGGAAAGTGCAGAGGATTTGGGGGTTCCCCGGCGTTTTTGGGGGTCCCTCAGCAGCCAAAGAGCACGCGGTGGGCGGCGACGAGCAGCGCCATGAGGAGGCCGTAGAAGAGGGCAAAAAGCAGCCCGGGCGGGGGRCGACGGGGGTGTGGGGGCTTCACCTGGGGGGAGGACCCCGCATGAGCTGTGGGAAGCTGCGGGAACCCCCCCCACACACCCCAAAAATCAACCTTGTCCCCCAAAAACGGTACCTCGGGTACCCCTGAGTGCCGGCAGGGGAGGGGCTGCAGCGTCCGGCGGGTGCTGGGGGGGCTCTGGGAGGTGGAAAAAAGGAGGGTGAGGAGGGAGGGTTTGGGGATAAATTAAAAAAAAAAAAAGGGGAATGGAGGGTTTGGGGAAGCTTTGTGGGGTTGGGATTACACAGGGGTTACAGAAGGGGTTTTGGGGTGATGATGTCGGGGGAGAGGTTGGGATTCSKGGGGATTTGTGGGGTTTAAAAAGGCGTTCAGGGAGGGCAGAGGAACTGAGGAGTTCTGAAGGGGATTCTGAAGGTTTTAGAAGGGTCAGGTGGGTGTTTTAGGGGTTCAGAGGTGTGTTTTGGGGTCAGGGGGATGTTTTTGGGGTTCTGGAGGTTGTGGGGAGGTTTCAGGGAGGTGTTTTGGGGGTGTTTTCACTCACAGCCCAGGGGCGCAGCCGGGCAGCCACGCGGCCGAGCAGCTCCGAGTCCCCCAACTCATCGGGAAGCCTCAACTGCAGCAGCGCCTCGAGGCTCTGTGAGGGTGGGGGACAACAGCAGGGACCCCTCCCCAAAATGTGGAACAGAGCTCCAACAACTCCCTCCCCCAAAATAAACAGGGAGGGGATGGGATTTGTTACCTGGCGCATTTCGGCGATCAGCTCCCGCTTGTCGGGGTCTGGGGGTGCTGTGGTGAAATTTGGGGAGGGGTCAAACACTGGTGGGGCACTGGAGGAGGGGACAAAGGGGGGGGTCGTGTCTCGTGTCCTACCTGGCTTGGTGGCACTGTGAGAGGAGGAGGGGCTGAGTAAGGCCCTGGGTTTTGTGGGGGTAGAGGAGGGGCCAGGGGCTTCATCGGGGTCCTGGGGGCAATGAAGACTCCTGTTAATTAGGGCTGAGCGTAGGAGAAGGGGTAATCAAGACCCGTGTTAATTAGGACTGAGCCTAACGATGTCACCCAGGTCCTCACCGGCATGGGCGCTGTCCGGGTGGGTCTCTGGGGGCTGATCCTGTAGGGGGGCGAGAGCAGCCAGTGCCCATTCCTGCTCCCATTCCCAACATCCCAAATCCACCCCAATCCCTGTCCC
>NW_026628260.1:0-2364 GCF_030028575.1 Malurus melanocephalus
AGAAACTGATTTATAACCTAATCCAGGTCAGTGTTAGCACCATGATGGCCCTCAATTAAGTGCAAAAATGTTGGTTTTGGGTGCTTGGGAAAGRTTTATAAAAGCAGTCACCATTTGTGATGGGGAGATAATCTGAATTTTGGAAATGGAAACAAGAGTTGTGCAGAGGAAACTACAGGAGGAGCATTGGTTAAGTGGATGCATTTCTCATGAGAATGATGCAGAAATACGTGTATTTTGCAGCACATGCAGATGAGAGCAGAGACTTGAATATTTGCCTCCTGTGTATTTGAGAAAGTAGATAGAACTGGTGTCCTTCCAGGCACAATTCATATCTAATTGTATTCAGTGTGGAATAGCTCAACTCAGTGCTGGAAAGAAAAAATGTTATAATACATAAAATGATTTACTGTATAAGGCAAACCATTTCCTACTCAATAAATTCACTTTATTGCACAGATAACTTTTACTAAATTCACTTTTAAATGGTGAGCGTCTTTTAACTGCCAAATAAAAGGCACCTGCCTTTATTCACTATTTGTATTTTTTCATTTGTAGCATGGGATCATTAAATGCATTTGAAGGATCACCAGCATCTATATTACATCAGGAGCAAGAGCCAAGAACAACCTGCTCTGTTGGTGTTTAGTCTGAAAATAAACAGAAAAAGAAAAGCTAAAAGATGGTGTTTAACCTGCTGAATGTAGGGGAATTTTTTTCCAGTTTTTTGTGGTATTTGTGGTACCAGCAGGAGATCAGCAGCAGACAGGGTCTGATACACCAGAGGGAAGGAAACTTCCCTGGGAGAGGAAACGTGGCTGAATCCTGTGGTATTTGTGCATTTGAGCCTTAAATCCACAGCAGTGGATTCAGCAGAGCCAGGCTCCCAAGGATCTGATCCTCAACTCTGAATTCCATGTTCTTCGTAATTACAGAAGGTTATCCGACTGTATTTGTGTAAAATATTGATATTTTCTATCACAGTAAGAGCAGCCTCAGTGAGACTTTGGGACATACCTGGACCTATTTCAATGTCCCTAGTGAAGAGCAATGTGGAAAATCCTCATAATAAAAGTTGATCTTAGTAGTTGTGACCACTCACTGGGCTTTTCAGCATGCTTTTTTTCCTGGAGGGTTTTTTTTGGCCCCTGATTTATGTGATCTGCTTTAAGCAGGGTGCAGAAAAAAACTATTTTTCTGCTAAAAAAAAAAGGTGCAAAAAATTGTTTCTACTTGATAAGGAGTATAAAAAACCCTTCAGAGCCACGTACTCTGCACATCCACTTCAGGGCCTGGGGAGTCAGTGCACACCAGAGAGAAATCATCTTTCTTGTCCTAACTCAGAGTTGAGGGTGAATTCAAGATCACAGGTCATGAAATCATTTCCTCAGGCAAAGAGTGAGGGCATAACTCTGAAAAACGCCATGGCTGCTCCTCCCATCTTTGTCCAGGTGACGCTGCTTCTTCTCTTTCCTGGTGTTTGGGAATTCCTGCCTCCTTGTGGGAATATGGGAATGAGAAACAACCAGATTAGGAAATATTTTATATCCCGTGTTGCATCGTAACACATGCCAGAGAGTAAAGCTCCAAGGTCAAATTACAGAAAAAGCAGCTGCAGAGCTGAATTGAACTCGTGTGTGACAGAGAAATGGGTGTGCAGTGAGAAACTTTTTGGTCAATTGGTACTTTCTCAAATTTGAGGGGGAAAAAAAGAAAAAGGTAAGAAAGAAGCCACTTAGGGCAAAGGCAATATATGAGAACTGCAAAAAATAATGACCTATAGCTCCCCAAAACCCGTTTTTACCCACCAGATGCTCAGAGTGCAGCCTGGGTTTAACCACGATGGACTTTCCACCTGCTCTGAAGGACCTGGGTTTGTGTCAGTGAGAGCTCTGAGTTATAACACAGGAGTTGTTTTGGCTGCAATGAGAGTTACACTTCTCCCTGTTTTTGTCTCATTGATGCCATCAATGTGTTATTGTTCAGAGTAAATCAGGCTGCCCAGGTGAGCACAAATTCGTTTGTGACTCCGTGTGCACGATGGGATTAAGCAACAGGGCATGAAGGGAGCTTGATAACCCTGACATTTTTTGCTGTTTTTTGTCCATGTGATATTGCTCAGTCTGGACAAGTCTGCTGTTACAAGTCTGACCATTTGTCTTATTTTTGTCTGCAGCGAGGAGCTCTCTGGTGATTGCACTCTCTTGAGCACAGCAAGCTCAGTTATAGGTTAAATGTGTATTTATGGGTGTGTTTTGCAAAAAAGGTGGTGTGGTTTTTTAGCTGAAGGAATGTGTTAGAAAGTCTCTGTGGGGCTGTCAGATGCTTAATTGCTCTTTGAGCTGATACAGGAGTTGGTGAATT
>NW_026628261.1:0-2464 GCF_030028575.1 Malurus melanocephalus
AACTGAGCTGAACTGAACTGAACTGAACCAAACTGAACTAACTACTCCAAACTGAACCAAATGGAACTGAAACAAACCAAACTAAACTATATCAAACCAAACGGAGCCAAACCAAGCCGAACCAAACCAAACTGAACCCAACCAAAGCAAAAGCAGCAGAGCAGGCAGGAGCTGCCCTTCCCCRCTRGACCTGCAGCCCGTGTCCCRTGCTCTCCCCAGGGACAGGCTCGTCAGGAAGGTGATCTCTCTGACTGCAGCCCAGCCTGTTCCTGGGGTGCATTCACCACCCCCTGTCTCTGTATTTCCCCTCCAGCTCTGAGAGATGCCACATCTGCAGTTTGGGATCCTTCCCTTTCCATTTTCCCACTGCTCTGGGGTGATTCCTCCTTGATTTTACAATTATCTCCAATGTCCCTGACTTCAGAAGAAGTGGTTTTAGCACAGTGCAGAGGCATGGGAAAAGATGAAGGGTTTCAGTCTCCACAGACAAATTGTTCTCCTTGATAGACACGTGGAGAATTGAGAGAGCCAATAGCCTGAGCAAACTCAGCTCCCTGAGAGAAGGAGATGGCAGACAGACACTCAGACCACATTGGATTCCAAGGGGAAGTTTCCCCAGACAATTCTGACCAACACATCCCCCATCTGCCACCCATCACGGGGCCTCTGCCCTCAGCCCCCATCAGAGCCCGGACACAGGACTCACCAGCCAGCAGAAAACACAAAAAATGAGTTTTATTTCTGCCTTACAGCCAAGAGCTTCCCCACAAGAGCCTCCCCTCTCCTTTGCTGGAAAAGCCACTGGTAGCAATAGCATTTCATTTAGAAGCTCTTGCACCATGAATAAAGAGCACAAAACATTTCATTAGTATCTGGGAGAAAAAAATCCTGTGTCCAAAGGGGTGGAGATGGGTCTCTTCAATTATGTACTGCTGTCTTTTTAAACTTTTAAAATAATAGAAAATCACTTGTGTGCAACAAGTGGAAGCTGATTCCAGGAGCTGGAGACTGAATAAACACAGCAAATATTGCAAGGCTTGGGATCCAATAATGCTGCCAGGGCTGTGGTGCCTTCTCTTTCCATGGGGTAACCTTGAAATAAATCCTAAAATGATTACAGGCCATGGCTTTAAACACACAGGGCTTTTCAGCGAATCCCTGAGCTCTCCAATTCCAGCAAAAATAGATTTCCTTGGGGATAAAAGCGTGAAAACACCCTTTCCAATGGGCACCTGCTCATTCTGAGGTGTGTTCACACTGTGTGCTGGTGATGAGGAGCCCTGGCAGCTCAGGGGGCAGCACATTGTCACTGACTGGGTGTCATTTAATTGGTGCCATTTGCTGGGTGCCATGGACTGCAGGGACCAAGTCCTTTGCAGGGTCTGCCTTGCCCAGGTTTGCCAGGGCAGGAGCGAGGCCACAGCCCTGTTCCTGCCCCATCCCAGTTGTCACCTCTGTCCCTGCACCATCCCAGTTGCTGCTGGTCATCTCTCATCAACTCAGAGCTGGCTGTGGTGTCTGTGCAGCCCCCAGTGATTCCAGAGGGGATCCCTGGATCCCCCAATCTCTGTGCCCAGAGGGGATCCCTGGATCCCCCAATCCCTGGATCCCTCAATCCCTGGATCCCCCAATCCCTGGATCCCTCAATAACTGGATCCCCCAATCCCTGGATCCCTCAATCCCTGGATCCCCCAATCCCTGGATCCCCCAATCCCTGGATCCCTCAGTCAGCTCTCCCATCCCCTGAGCTGTCCCTGAGCCCCACCAGGTCACGGCCACGCTCACAGCCCCCGTGAGGGCTCTGCCAGGGAGGGCTGCAGTGCCCAGAGGATGCCTGCAGGAAGGCTGTTACCATGAGGACAGAGATTAAAAATGCTTTTTATCCATGCTCACTGCTCAGTGCGTGGGAGGAATCTCCCTGTGCCGGGTGGGACGGAGCTGGAGAGCGTCTGACGGAGGGGAGGGAGGTCACCCCTGCCGGGGGAGCTGCCCGGGGTTAATGCTGGCCCTGCTGCACAATCAGATTAGCCCAGCAAAGGCACTTTCCAATATTCCTGTCCCCCCTGGATCATATATCAGCCAACCTTTCTCGTTCCCCTGCCAGGATTTGTGGTTGTGCTGTGTTTGCGGTTTCACTGCCCAGAGCTGGATGTGAAAGCCTGAGCTGGAGCTGGGGACTGAGTCCTGGAGTCACAAATGTGCTGAGGCTCTGCCCTCACCTGGGGCACTTCCAGGGCCAGCTGGAGCCTGGAAATGCTGCTCTTGTCCTGCTGGGGCCAGCCTGGGTGGGCAGCACCTGGGGGAGGGCAGGGATGTGAGGAACCTGATGGGATGTGAGGAACTGATGAGATGTGAGGAACCTGATGGGATGTGAGGAACCTGATGGGATGTGAGGAACCTGATGGGTGTGAGGAACCTGATGGGTGTGAGGAACCTGATGGGATGTGAGGAACCTGATGGGTGT
>NW_026628262.1:0-2434 GCF_030028575.1 Malurus melanocephalus
TATTTGGCTAAAGGTAATAATTCTAAGTGAGGTCAACGGGCCCGGCGCACACGCGAGAGGGAACGGGTCCCGGGCAGCGTTTCCATGGCGACTGAGCCGAGTTCATCCTCGCCCTAATGGCTTTGCTCTCCCACCTCCGGAGGGAGCGGATCGGGGGAAAAAACAGCCTTGGAGATGGCGGGGGCAGCTCCAGGATCATCCCCACGGAGAAATCCCGACGGGAAAAACTCATGGGAGAAACCCCATGGGAGAAATTCATGGGAGAAACCTCTGGGAGAAACCCACGGGAGAAACTCCATGAAAAACTCATGGGAAAAACCCACGGGAGAAACTCCATGAAAAACTCATGGGAAAAACCCACGGGAGAAAACTCCCGGAGAAATCCACAGGAGAAACCCCAGGGAGAAACTCATGGGAGAAACCCACGGGAGAAACTCATGGGAGAAACCTCTGGGAGAAACCCATGGGAGAAACCCACGGGAAAAACCCATGGGAGAAACCCCCTGGAGAAATCCACAGGAGAAACCCCAGGGAGAAACCCACGGGAGAAACCCAAGGGAAAAACCCACGGGAGAAATCCACGGGAGAAACTCATGGGAAAAACCCAGGAAAAACCGACGGGAGAAACCCCCAAGAGAAACTAAAGGGAGAAACTCATGGGAAAAACCCACAGGAGAAACTCATGGGAGAAACCTCTGGGAGAAATCCACGGGAGAAACTCATGGGAAAAACCCACAGAAAAAACCCATGGTAAAAACCCAAAAATCCGGGGAAAAACCCAGGAGAAAACCCCGGGGAGAAATCCCAGGGAGAAATCCACGGGAGAAACCCATGGGAGAAACTCATGGGAGAAATCCATGGGAGAAATTCATGGGAGAAACCCACGGGAGAAACACATGAGAGAAACCTCTGGGAGAAATCCATGGGAGAAATTCATGGGAGAAACCCACGGGAGAAACTCATGGGAAAAAAAAAAAATGGAAAAAACCAATGGGAGAAACCCCCAAGAGAAACTAATGGGAGAAACTCATGGGAAAAACCCACAGGAGAAACCCCCGGGAGAAGCTCAAGGGAGAAACCCACGGGAAAAAACCCATGGTAAAAACCCAAAAACCCGGGGAAAAACCTGGGAGAAAACCCCGGGGAGAAATCCCAGGGAGAAACCCCTGGGGAGAAATTTCTCAGAGAAATTCCAGAGAAAAAGCCACGGGAGAAACCTCCGGGAGAAACCCCATGGGAGACACCCTCCGAGAGAAACCCCCTGAGATGAATCCCCTGAGAGAAACCCCATGGGAGAAACCCCTGAAAGAAACCACCGGGAGAAACCCCCGGGAGAAACTCACGGGAGAAACTCATGAGAAAAACCCACGGGAAAAACCCCATGGGAGAAACCCCTGAGAGAAATTCTGGGGAAAAACCCATGGGAGAAACTCATGGGAGAAAGCTCTGGGAGAAACCCAAGGGAGAAACTCATGGGAGAAACCCACAGGAAAAATCCATGGTAAAAACCCAAAAACCCGGGGAAAAACCTGGGAGAAAACCCCGGGGAGAAATCCCAGGGAGAAACTCAGGGGAGAAACCCCCGGGGAGAAATTTCTCAGAGAAATTCCGGAGAAAAACGCCAGGGAGAAACCTCTGGGAGAAACCCATGGGAGAAACCCCCCGAGAGAAACCCCCTGAGAGGAATCCCCTGACTGAAACCCCATGGGAGAAACCCCTGAGAGAAACCACGGGGAGAAATCTCCGGGAGAAACCCACGGGAGAAACCCCAGGAGAAACCCACGGGAGAAACTCATGAGAAAAACCCACGGGGAAAACCCCATGGAAGAAGCCCCTGAGAGAAATTCTGGGGAAAAACCCATGGGAGAAACGCAAGGGAAAAACCCGGGGGGAAAACCCACTGGAGAAACCCCCAAGAGAAACTCATGGGTAAAACCCCGTGGGAGAAATCCCCCCAAGAAGCCCACGGGAGAAACTCATGGGAAAAATACCTGGGGAAAAACCCACGGGAGAAACCCACAGGAGAAATCCCTGAGAGAAACCCATGGGAGAAACTAATGGAAAAAACCCCGGGGAAAAACCCACGGGAGAAACCCCAGGGAGAAACCCTCCAGGATAAACCCACAGGATAAGCCCACGGGAGAAACCCACAGGAGAAAAACTCAGGGGAAAACGCGGGAGAAATCAGCAGGAGAAACTCATGGGAAAAACCCAGGGGAAAACCGACAGGAGAAACCCCTGAGAAAAACCCATTGGAGAAACCCACGGAAGAAACCCCAGGGAAAATCCCACTGGAGAACCTCATGGAAAAAACCCTGGAGAAAAACCCACGGGACAAACCCACGGGAAAAAACCCATGGGAGAAACCCACAGGAGAAACCTCTGCGAGAGGAACCTCCGGGAGAAAGCCCCAAGAGAAACCAAAGGGAGAAAT
>NW_026628263.1:0-2451 GCF_030028575.1 Malurus melanocephalus
GTTTAAATAGAACCTGCGAGTTAGAAAATAGTGGTTTTTTGTAGGAGTTTTGGGTGGGTTTCGTTAAATTTTAATAGAATCTGCTGCTCTTCTCGGCCCCGAGGTTGGCTATAGAAGCATGTACACGAAAAAGAGTCTCTCCCCCCCCTGTACAAAAGTTGTGTCTATTATTGAGGAATTCTCCTGGTTTTCCTTAGTATTGAGGAATTCTCCTGGGTTTCCTTCTTTTTTGGAGTTCTGCTTTTGTGCATCTATTGCGTTTATAATAATTCGGGGCCGGGGTTGGAGGGGGGAGGACGACGACCCAAAAAGAAAAAAAGAGCAGGAAAAAGCCCCCAAAAAAGAGTCATATCTGGGTTTCCTGAACTTTCTCCTTGGGGTGGGTCTGGATTAAATAGGGGTCGGCCAGGGTGGTCCCGGGGGGGTGCAGGGAGTTGCCCAGCGCGTTCTCTGTCCAGTGGGCGCCGTGCCCGGCCTTGTAGGTGTTGTAGTTGAGGTGCTCGTGGATGTTGGGCAGCACCACGGCCCCCTCCCCTGCCCCGCCGGACGGGGCGGCCGCGGGGGCGGCGGCGGCGGCCGGAGCGATGTCCTCGTCCACCTGGATGATCTCCACGGTGCGGGCGGCGGTGACGGTGCTGCGCTGCTGGTGGCGCTTGCGGAGCTTGTAGAAGACGATGAGCATGGCGGCGGCCAGCAGCGTCACGGCCACGAAGCAGCCGATGATGATCTTGGTGGTCTTCATCACCTCGTCCAGGCTGGTCTGCAGCTTGTCGCCGGCGTCGGCCGTGGGCACGGCCACCTGCTTGGGCGGGCGCGTGGTCTGCACCAGCACGGTGGTGGTGGTGGTGTAGGCCGGCTGGTAGCCCGTCGAGGCGGTGGGCACGGGCTTGGTGAACTTGGGGGACACGTCCTCGGGGGAGATCTCGGTGGTCTCCACCGTGACGGTGGTGAAGAAGCTGTAGTTGGAGGTGTTGAGCTCGGCCGTGCTGACGTTGAGGAAGGCCGAGGCGTTGGAGTTGCCGGCCACGTTGGTCACCATGCAGGTGTAGAGGCCGGTGTCGGACAGCAGCACGTGCGAGAAGTTGAGGGTGCCGTCGTTGAGCACCGAGAGGCGCGGGTGGCTCGAGGCGTGGCTCAGCACCGTCCCGTTGGGCAGCAGCCACCGCACCGACGACATGGAGGGCGTGCGGCAGCGCAGCTCGGCCACGCGCCCCTCCGAGATGTTGAGGTCGGCGGGCGCGTCCATGATGAAGGGCGCCGAGCACTGGAAGGAGGTCTGGTCCACCTCCACCAGGAAGCGGCCCCGCATGTGCAGCGGGGCGTGGCAGCGGCCGCAGCAGGTGGAGTTGGTGGGGATGTACTCCCGCAGCCACCACGACAGCCAGAGGATGTCGCAGTCGCAGTCCCAGGGGTTGTGGTGCAGGTGCAGCTCCACCAGGTAGCGCAGCGGGGCGAACAGGTCGTGGGGCAGGGACGACAGGTTGTTGTGGGCCAGGTTGAGCTCCACCAGCGCCGTCAGGTCGTCGAAGGCGTTGCGCTCGATCAGGTTGATCTGCGAGTTCATGATCCACAGCTTCTTGAGGGATTTGAGCCCGTGGAAGGAGCCCGGCTTGATCTCGGGGAAGTTGTTGCCCGACATCTCCAGCTCCTCCAGGCCCACCAAGGGCGTCAGGTTGGGCATGTCCTTGATGTTGCACATCCCCAGGTTGAGGTACTTGAGGTTGTACAAGCCCTCGAAGGCGCCCTCGGAGATGTACTCGAGCTTCTTGAGCTCGCCCAGGTCGAGGCGCATGAGGGAGGGCACGCGGTTGAAGGCGTAGCTGGGGATGCTCTCGATGGGGTTGTTGCGCAGCCACAGCTCCCGCAGCTTGGACAGGTACTCGAAGGCCCCGCTGGGGATGACCGTCAGCCAGTTGTCGAAGAGCTCCAGGGTGTTGAGGCTGGCCAGGCCGTTGAAGGCGCCCACCTCGATCTGCCGGATGGCGTTCCTGCCCAGCTGCAGCACCTCCAGGTGGTGCAGGTGGCGGAACGTGTCCGCCTGGATCATCTGGATGTTGTTCTCCATGAGGTTGAGATAGCGGGTGTTGGAGGGGATGCCGGGGGGCACCTCGGCCAGGCCGCGGCGGGTGCACACCACCTTGCTGAACTGGTTACTGCAGGAGCACACCGACGGGCAGCTCTGGGGGCCCGGCGAGGCGGCGGCCGCGGCCACGAGCCACGCGTGCAGGGTCAGGGAGGCGGCCAGGAGCCCCGGCCAGGTGCGGTGGCGGCGGTGGCGGCGCAGGTGGTGCACAGTTACCTGCCACAAGAGCTTCATGGTGTGGCACGTTCATCATTCACCATCGTCTGGGGATGGCGGCGACAAGAGCAGAACGGGCTCGGGGCCCCCCCCCTCTGCCGGCTCCCACGAGCTGGGGGGCCCGGCTGGCCGGAGGGGGGGGGTCGGGGTGT
>NW_026628264.1:0-2402 GCF_030028575.1 Malurus melanocephalus
ATGGAGTGGTCAGTCAGGGGGATGGAGGGATGGAGTGGTCACTCCAAAGGGACAGAGGGGCTGCAGATGTCCAGGTCATGTCCAGAGCTCCACCCCCACCTGGACACCAGACACAGCGGTCACTCAGGGGATGGAGTGGCCGGAGGGGATGGAGTGGTCACTTGTGGGGTCCACAGGGGACAGAGGGGACACACACGGCCACTGGGAGGGGACAGCCCAGCCCAAAACTGACCACACAACCTATGGACACCACGATGACCACTCAGATGACCCTCTGGCCACCTTGACACCCCAACCCAGCCCAAAACTGACCACAGCACCCCACGGACACCACGGACACCACTCAGATGACCCACTGACCACCTTGACACCCCAACCCCTCCCCCCGACACCGAGATGACCATATCAACCCATGGACACCACGATGACCACTCAAGTGACCCTCCGGCCACTGGGAGGTGCCCACCCAGCCCAAAACTGACCACACCAACCCATGGACACCACGATGACCACTCAGGTGACCCTCCGGCCACTTTGACACCCCAACCCAGCCCAAAACTGACCACAGCACCCCACGGACACCACGATGACCACTCAGATGACCCACTGACCACCTTGAGTGCCAACCCAGGCCAAAGCTGACCACAGCACCCCACGGACACCATGATGACCACTCAAGTGACCCTCCGGCCACTTTGACCCCACAACCCCTCCCCCCAACACCGAGATGACCACAGCGATGTCACCACCCTGGGGACACGGTGATGGTCACTCAGGTGACCAACTGACCACACTCGGCCACCTTGACACCCCAACCCAGCCCAAAACTGACCACACCAACCCATGGACACCACGATGACCACTCAAGTGACCCTCTGGCCACTGGGATGGGACAACCCAAGACAAAACTGACCACACCAACCCATGGACACCACGATGACCACTCAGATGACCCTCCGGCCACTTTGACATCCCAACCCAGGCCAAAACTGACCACACCAACCCACGGACACCACGATGACCACTCAGATGACCCTCCGGCCACCTTGACACCCCAACCCAGCCCAAACTGACCACACCAACCCACGGACACCACGATGACCACTCAAGTGACCCACTGACCACCTTGAGTGCCAACCCAGCCCAAAAGTGACCACAGCACCCCACGGACGCCACGATGACCACTCAAGTGACCCAATGACCACCTTGAGTGCCAACCCAGCCCAAAACTGACCACAGCACCCCATGGACACCACGATGACCACTCAGATGACCCACTGACCACCTTGAGTGCCAACCCAGCCCAAACTGACCACACCAACCCACGGACACCACGATGACCACTCAGATGACCCTCCGGCCACTGGGATGGGACAACCCAGCCCAAAACTGACCACAGCAACCCACGGACACCACGATGACCACTCAGATGACCCTCTGGCCACTTTGACACCCCAACCCAGGCCAAAACTGACCACAGCACCCCACGGACACCATGATGACCACTCAAGTGACCCTCTGGCCACTTTGACACCCCAACCCAGCCCAAACTGACCACACCACCCAAGGACACCACGATGACCACTCAAGTGACCCTCCAGCCACTGGGATGGGACAACCCAGGACAAAACTGACCACAGCACCCCACGGACACCACGATGACCACTCAGATGACCCACTGACCACCTTGAGTGCCAACCCAGCCCAAAACTGACCACAGCACCCCACGGACACCACGATGACCACTCAAGTGACCCTTTGGCCACTTTGACCCCACAACGCCTCCCCCCAACACCGAGATGACCACAGCGATGTCACCACCCTGGGGACACCGTGATGGTCACTCAGGTGACCAACTGACCACACTTGGCCACTGGGAGATGCCCACCCACCCCAAAACTGACCACACCACCCCACGGACACCACGATGACCACTCAGATGACCCTCCGGCCACTTTGACACCCCAACCCAGCCTAAAACTGACCACAGCACCCTATGGACACCAAGATGACCCCTCAGATGACCAACTGACCACCTTGAGTGCCAACCCAGCCCAAAACTGACCACAGCACCCCATGGACACCACGATGACCACTCAAGTGACCCTCCGGCCAATTTGACACCCCAACCCAACCCAAAACTGACCACACCAACCCACGGACACCACGATGACCACTCAGGTGACCCTCCGGCCACCTTGACACCCCAACCCAGCCCAAACTGACCACACCAACCCACGGACACCACCATGACCACTCAAGTGACCCTCCGGCCACTTTGACCCCACAACCCCTCCCCCCAACACCAAGATGACCACAGCGATGTCACCACCCTGGGGACACCGTGATGGTCACTCAGGTGACCAACTGACCACACTCGGCCACCTTGATACCCCAACCCA
>NW_026628265.1:0-2389 GCF_030028575.1 Malurus melanocephalus
CCGGGGTGTTCGTGTCGCGCTCGTCCTCGCGCTGCGTCCGCGTGAGATGGATCTGGGCAATGGCGGCCACACAGGTGAGACCCACAGATAAACCCTGACCCATAGATCATCCCTGACCCATAGATCCATCTGTGACCCATAGATCCATCTCTGACCCATAGATCCATCTGTGACCCATAGATCAGAGTGTGACCCACAGATCCCATCCTGACCCATAGATCCACCCCATAGATCACAGTCTGACCCATAGATCCCATCCTGCCCCATAGATCAGAGTGTGACCCATAGATTCCACCCCTGCCCCATAGATCTGACCCATAGATCCCATCCTGACCCATAGATCCACCCCATAGATCCCATCCTGACCCAGAGATCAGAGTGTGACCCATAGATTCATCCCTGCCTTATAGATCCCATCCTGACCCATAGATTGGGGTCTGCCCCATAGATCCACCCCATAGATCCCCCTCTGTGTCCGCCTCAGATGGATCTGGGCAATGGTGGCCATACAGGTCTGACCCATAGATCCATTTGTGACCCATATATCAGGGTCTGATCCATAGATCCATCCCTGCCCCATAGATCATCCCTGACCTATAGATCATCCCCATAGATCAGAGTGTGACTCATAGATTGGGGTCTGACCCACAGATCCCATCCTGCCCCATAGGTCCATCCCTGACCCATAGATCAGAGTGTGACCCATAGATCATCCCTGACCCATAGATTGGGGTCTGCCCCATAGATCCACCCCATAGATCATCCCCACCCCATAGATCCGATCCTGACCCATAGATCCATCCCTGACCCATAGATCATCCTGAAAATCCAATCTGCCCCATAGATCAGTCTGTGACCCATAGATTTGGGTCTGACCCATAGCTCAGAGTGTGACCCATAGATCCACTCCATAAGTCTCTCTGTGACCCATGGATCTGCCCCATAGATTCACTGTGCCCCATAGATTTGGGTCTGACCCACAGATCTGCCCCATAGATCCATCCCTGCCCCATAGATCCATCTCTGCCCCATAGATCCATCCCTGCCCCATAGATCCATCCCTGCCCCATAGAACCATCCCTGCCCCATAGATCCATCCCTGCCCCATAGATCAGTCTGTGCCCCATAGATCCATCCCTGCCCCATAGATCCATCCCTGCCCCATAGATCCACCCCATAGATCCCATCCTGACCCATAGATCGGGGTCTGACCCATAGATCCATCCCATAGATCACAGTCTGACCCATAGATCCATTTGTGACCCATAGATCATCCCTGACCCATAGATCCATCCCTGCCCCATAGATCTGACCCATAGATCCACCCCATAGATCCATCTCTGACCCATAGATCAGAGTGTGACCCGTAGGTCACAGTCTGACCCACAGATCTGACCCATAGATCCCATCCTGACCCATGGATCTGACCCATAGATCAGAGTGTCACCCATAGATTGGGGTCTGCCCCATAGATCCACCCCATAGATCCCCCTCTGCGTCTGCCTGAGATGGATCTGGGCAATGGCAGCCACACAGGTCTGACCCATAGATAAACCCTGCCCCATAGATCCACCCTATAGATCATCCCTGACCCATAGATCGGGGTCTGACCCATAAATCAGAGTGTGCCCCGTAGATCTGACCCATAGATAATCCCTGACCCATAGATCCCTCAGTGCCCCATAGATCCCCTCCTGACCCATACGTCTGACCCATAGATCACAGTCTGACCCATAGAACATCTCTGCCCCATAGATCCATCCTGACCCATAGATCATCCCCATAGATCATCTGTGACCCATAGATCGGGGTCTGACCCATAGATAATCCCTGCCCCATAGATCATCCCTGCCCTATAGATCTGCCCCATAGATCACAGTCTGACCCATAGATCATCGCATAGATCATCTGTGACCCATAGATCCCATCCTGAACCATAGATCGGGGTCTGACCCATAGATCCACCCCATAGATCATCCCCACCCCATAGATCCGATCCTGACCCACAGATCCATCTCTGCCCCACAGATCTGACCCATAGATCCCATCCTGACCCATAGATCATCCTATAAATCCAATCTGCCCCATAGATCAGAGTGTGCCCCATAGATCTGACCCATAGATTCATCCCTCCCCCATAGATCCCATCCTGACCCATAGATCTGACCCATAGATCCCATTCCGACTCATAGATTCCATTCTGACCCATAGATCCATCCCATAGATTGTTCTGACCCACAGATCTGCCCCATAAATCTGACCTATAGATCCCATCCTGCCCCATAGATCTGCCCCATAGATCCATCTCTGTGTCCGCCTCAGGTGGATCTGGGCAATGGCGGCCATACAGGTCTGACCCACAGATGCGATCCCTGACCCATAGATCGGG
>NW_026628266.1:0-2401 GCF_030028575.1 Malurus melanocephalus
AGCATTAATGGGGTCAGAAATGGGGAAAAATGGGGAAAAATGGGAAAAAACGGCATTAATGGGGTCAGAAATGGGGTAATGAAAGGGGCTGGTAGCGCCCGCAGCCGCCGTGGCCCTGGAATGGGGAGAAATGGGGTGAAAATGGGAAAAAATGGGAAAAAATGGGAAAAAACGGCATTAATGGGGTCAGAAATGGGGAAAAATGGGGAAAAAACGGCATTAATGGGGTCAGAAATGGGGTTAGAATGGGTTAATGGGGTAATGAAAGGGGCTGGTACCGCCCGCAGCCGCCGTGGCCCTGGAAATGGGGAAAAAATGGGAAAAAATGGCATTAATGGGGTCAGAAATGGGGAAAAATGGGGAAAAAATGGGAAAAAACAGCATTAATGAGGTCAGAAATGGGGAAAAATGGGAAAAAATGGGAAAAAACAGCATTAATGAGGTCAGAAATGGGGAAAAATGGGAAAAAATGGGAAAAAACGGCATTAATGGGGTCAGAAATGGGGAAAAATGGGAAAAAATGGGAAAAAACGGCATTAATGGGGTCAGAAATGGGGTTAGAATGGGTTAATGGGATAATGACAGGGGGTGGTAGCGCCCGTAGTTGCCGTGGCCCTGGAAATTGGGGGAAAATGGGGTGAAAATGGGAAAAAACGGCATTAATGGGGTCAGAAATGGGGAAAAATGGGGGAAAAACGGCATTAATGGGGTCAGAAATGGGGTTAGAATGGGTTAATGGAGTCAGAAATGGGGTTAGAATGGGTTAATGGGGTCACAAATGGGGTTAGAATGGGTTAATGGGGTCACAAATGGGGTTAGAATGGGTTAATGGGGTCAGACATGGGGTAATGAAAGGGGCTGGTAGCGCCCGCAGCCGCCGTGGCCCTGAAATGGGGAGAAATGGGGTGAAAAGGGGAAAAAACGGCATTAATGGGGTCAGAAATGGGGTTAGAATGGGGTCAGAAATGGGGTCACGTGGTGTTAATGGGATAACGACAGGGGCTGGTAGCGCCCGCAGCCGCCGTGGTCCCTGGAAATGGGGAAAAATGGGAAAAATGGGAAAAAATGGGAAAAAACGGGAAAAAACGGGAAAAATTGGGAAAAAAATGGGATTAATGGGGTCAGAAACGGGGTTAGAATGTGTTCATGAGATAATGACAGGGGCTGGTACCGCCCGCAGCCGCCGTGGCCCTGGAAATTGGGAAGAAATGGGAAAAAAATGGGAAAAAAAAGGGAAAAAACGGCATTAATGGGGTCAGAAATGGGGTAAGGAAAGGGGCTGGTACCACCCGCAGCCACCGTGACCCTGGAAATGGGGGGAAAATGGGAAGAAATGGGAAAATATTGCATTAATGGGGTCAGAAATGGGGTTAGAATGGGTTAATGGGATAATGACAGGGGCTGGTACCGCCCGCAGCCGCTGTGACCCTAAAAATTGGGGAAAAATGGGAAAAAAATGGGGAAAAATTGCATTAATGGGGTTAGAATGGGTTAATGGGGTCAGAAATGGGGTTAGAAAGGGGCTGGTAGCACCTACAGCCAAGAATTTGGAGCCACAGATGAGAATTTTGGGCCCACAAATGAGAAATTTGACACAGAAATGTATTTTTTGGGTCCACAAATGGGAATTTTAGGCCCACAAATGAGAAATTTGACCTAGAAATGTCTTTTTTGGGTCCACAAATGGAAATTTTAGGCCCACAAATGAGAAATTTGACTCACAAACGGGATTTTTGGGCCCAGAAATGGGAATTTTAGGCCCACAAATGGGAACTTTGGGCCCAGAAATGGAAATTTTGGGCCCACAAATGGGAATTTTAGGCCCACAAATGAGAAATTTGTCTCAGAAATGGGATTTTTGGGGTCAGAAACAGCAATTTTGGTGCCAGAAATGGGAATTTTAGGCTCAGAAATGGGATTTTCGGGGTCAGAAACAGCAATTTTGGGCCCAGAAATGGGATTTTTGGGCTCACAAATGAGATTTTGAGGCCACAAATGGGATTTTTGGGGTCAGAAACAGCAATTTTGGTGCCAGAAATGGGATTTTTGGGGTCAGAAATGGGATTTTTGGGGTCAGAAATAGCAATTTTGGTGCCAGAAATGGGATTTTTGTGGCTCACAAATGAGATTTTGGGGTCACAAATGGGATTTTTGGGGCCACAAATGGGATTTTTGGGGCCACAAATGGGATTTTTGGGGACAGAAATGGGATTTTTGGGGCCAGAAATGGGATTTTTGGGGCCACAAATGGGATTTTTGGGGCCACAAATGGCAATTTTGGGGTCAGAAATGGGATTTTTGGGGCAGGCACCTTCTCCTTGGTGAGGTCCTCGTCGCCCTCGGGCTGCTCCACCCCGAATTTGTGATCCATCTCCTCGCCACCCTCGCAGATGTTTTTGCC
>NW_026628267.1:0-2349 GCF_030028575.1 Malurus melanocephalus
CCATTTTTCCCAATTTTTCCCATTTTTCCCCATTTCCAGGGTTTCCAGGTCCATGTCACCCCCGGGGTGCGCCCGTGTCCCCAATGTCCCCAATGTCCCCAATGTCCCCAATCCCAATTTTCCCCCATTGTTTCCCCAATTTTTCCCAAAGTTTTCTCTTTTTTTTCCCAATTTCTCCCAATTTTTTCATTTTTTTTCCAATTTTTTCCCAATTTTTTTTTTAATTTTTCCCAATTTTTCCCATTTTTCCCCATTTTCCAGGGTTTCCGGGTCCATGTCACCCCGGGGTGCGGCCGTGTCCCCAATGTCCCCAATGTCCCCCAATTTTTTTTAAATTTTCCCATTTTTCCCATTTTTTCCCATTTTTCCCCATTTCCAGGGGTTCCAGGTCCATGTCACCCCCGGGGTGCGGCCGTGTCCCCAATGTCCCCAATGTCCCCAATGTTCCCAATGTCCCCAATCCAAATTTTCCCCCATTTTTTCCCCAATTTCTCCCAATTTTTTCATTTTTTTTCCATTTTATTCCCCTATTTTTTCAATTTTCCCATTTTTTCTCATTTTTCCCCATTTTCAGGGTTTCCAGGTCCATGTCACCCCCAGGGTGCGCCCCTGTCCCCAATGTCCCCAATCCAAATTTTCCCTCATTTTCGTCCATTTTTTCCCCATTTTTTTCCCAATTTTACCCCAAATTTTTTCAATTTTTTGCATTTTTTCCCAATTTTCCCAATTTTTCCCATTTTTCCCCATTTCCAGGGTTTCCAGGTCCATGTCACCCCCGGTGTGTGGCCGTGTCCCCAATGTCCCCAATGTCCCCAATGTCCCCAATCCCAATTTTCCTCCATTTTTTCCCCATTTTTGTCCATTTTCCCCCCATTTTTTCCCATTTTTTTCCCGATTTTTCCCATTTTTTTTTTTCAATTTTCCCATTTTTTCCCATTTTTCCCCATTTTCCAGGGTTTCCAGGTCCATGTCACCCCCGGGGTGCGGCCGTGTCCCCAATGTCCCCAATGTCCCCAATGTCCCCAATGTCCCCAATCCCATTTTTCCCCATTTTCCTCCATTTTYCCCCCAATTTCTCCCATTTTTTTTCCCATTTTTTTTCTATTTTTCCCCATTTTTTCCATTTTTCCATTTTTTCCCATTTTTCCCCATTTTCAGGGTTTCCAGGTCCATGTCATCCCCGGGGTGCGGCCGTGTCCCCAATGTCCCCAATGTCCCCAATGTCCCCAATGTCCCCAATCCAAATTTTCCCTCATTTTCGTCCATTTTTTCCCCATTTTTTTCCCAATTTTACCCCAAATTTTTCAATTTTTTCCAATTTTCCCATTTTTTCCCTATTTTTCCCATTTTTCCCGATTTTTCCCCGTTTCCAGGTCCATGTCACCCCCGGGGTGCTGCCGTGTCCCCAATGATGTCCCCAATGTCCCCAATCCCATTTTTTTCCCCAATTTCTCCCAATTTCTCCCATTTTTTCCCGGTTTTTTCCCCAATTTTCCCATTTTTTCCCATTTTTCCCCATTTCCAGGGGCTCCAGGTCCATGTCACCCCCGGGGTGCGGCCCTGTCCCCAATGTCCCCAATGTCCCCAATCCCATTTTCCCCAATTTTCCCCCTATTTCTCCCATTTTTTTCCCGATTTTTCCCGTTTTTTTCCCAATTTTTCCCAATTTTTCCCGATTTTTCCCCATTTTCCAGGGTTTCCAGGTCCATGTCCCCCCCGGGGTGCGGCCGTGTCCCCAGTGTCCCCAATGTCCCCAATGTCCCCAATGCCATTTTTTCCCCTTTTTCCCCCCATTTTTCCCCTATTTCTCCATTTTTTTTCTAATTTTTTCCCGTTTTTTTTTCCATTTTTCCCAATTTTCCCCATTTTTCCCCATTTCCAGGGTTTCCAGGTCCATGTCACCCCCGGGGTGTGGCCCTGTCCCCAATGTCCCCAATGCCATTTTTTCCCCATTTTCCCCCCATTTTTCCCCATTTTTTCCCCTATTTCTCCCTTTTTTTTCCCGATTTTTCCCATTTTTTTTAAATTTTCCCAATTTTCCAATTTTTCCCATTTTTTCTCCATTTTTCCCCATTTCCAGGGTTTCCAGGTCCATGTCCCCCCTGGGGTGCCCCAATGTCCCCAATGTCCCCAATGTCCCCAATGTCCCCAATCCCAATTTTCCCCCATTTTCGTCCATTTTTTCCCCAATTTTTCCCATTTTTTTTTATTTTTTCCCAATTTTCCCAATTTTTCCCATTTTTCCCCATTTCCAGGGTTTCCAGGTCCATGTCACCCCCGGGGTGCGGCCCTGTCCCCAATGTCCCCAATGTCCCCAATGTCCCCAATGTCCCCAATGTCCCCAATCCC
>NW_026628268.1:0-2336 GCF_030028575.1 Malurus melanocephalus
GGCGCTGCCCCTCCCCCCGCGGTGGCCACTCGCCCCCATCCTGGATGCCCGCGCCACCCTCGGGGGCGAGTGGCCGGTACAGGTGGCACCAGGGTCCGGCCAGCGCGGGGCCGCAGGTGGCGGTCACCGCAAAGTCCAGGCGGCCGCTGCCCGGGAAACACGCGCGCTCCCGGTTGTGACCAGCGGTCAGCGGCTCCCGGCACCAGCCCAGCCGGTCATCGTCCCATCCATTGTCCTCATCCCACACCTCCAGCTCCAGCCGCGCCTCCGGCCACAGCCGGACCTCGCCCAGCTCCAGCCGCTCGCCCCAGCGCGGCCGCTCCGTGTTCCAGAGCGTGGCCGTGCGCGCCCGGCGRTCCCCGATGGACACTCGGACATAGGCGTCGGTGGCGGACAGAGCGTCCCCGCGCCACCCGCGGCCACCCAGCACCAGCACGGACACGCGGGCCAGGCCCCGGTGCGGGGGACAGCACGGGGACCCGCCCGGGGGGGGAGGGGCGGCCGAGCAGCCGCAGTGGCACGGGTGGGGGGGAGGGGCGGCGTGGCCGGAGGAGCGGTCAGTGGGGTCATCGGGGTTATTGGGGTCACTGGAGCGGTCAGCGAGGTTATCGGAGTCATTGGGGTCATCGGGGTCATTGGGATCATCCAGGAGGTCAGTGGGGTCATTGGGGTCATCAGAATCAGCGGAGCGGTCATCAGGGTCAGAGGAGCGGTCAGCGAGGTCATCCCAGGGGTCATTGGGGTCATCGGGGTCATCGGGGTCACTGGAGCGGTCAGCGGGGTCATTCCAGAGATCAGTGGGGTCAGTGGAGCGGTCAGCGGGGTTATTGGGGTCATTGGGGTCACTGGAGCGGTCACTGGAGCGGTCAGCGACGTTATCGGGGTCAGTGGGGTCACTGGAGCGGTCAGTGGGGTCATCCCAGAGGTCAGTGGGGTCATCAGGGTCATCAGAGCGGTCATCGCGTTGATCCTCTTGCTCACCACTCTGACCGCTCTCTTGGCCAGCTCGGTGACCACTGCGGTGACCGCCATGGTGGCCACGGAAACGGCCGCGATGATCATCGGGGTGACCATCGGGGTGACCATCGGGGTGACCATCGGGGTGACCATCGGGGTGACCATCGGGGTGACCTCCAGGCTGACCCAGAGCTTCCCTGCGCTGCTTTTTGTCCCTCTGATCACTCTGCTGACCGTTCCCACTCTCCTGACCGTTCCTGCCCCTCTGACCACTGCGGTGACCGCTGCGGTGACCACGGAGGTGGCTACGATGACCATCGGGGTGACCATCGGGGTGACCTCCAGGCTGACCCAGAGCTTGCCCGCGCTGCTGTTTGTCCCTCTGCCCACTCTGCTGACCGTTCCTGCCCCTCTGACCACTGCGGTGACCGCCATGGTGACCACGGAGACGGCTGCGGTGACCATCGGGGTGACCATCGGGGTGACCATCACCTTGACCATCGGGGTGACCTCCAGACTGACCCAGAGCTTTCCTGTGCTGCTTTTTGCCCCTCTGACCACTCTGCTGACCACTCCTGCCCCTCTGCCCACTCTGCTGACCGTTCCTGCCCCTCGGACCACTGCGGTGACCACGGAGACGGCTGCGATGACCATCAGGGTGACCATCGGGGTGACCATCGGGGTGACCATCGGGGTGACCATCGGGGTGACCTCCAGGCTGACCCAGAGCTTGCCCGCGCTGCTTTTTATCCCGCTGACCACTCTGCTGACCGTTCCCACCCCACTGACCATCCCCACCCCAGTGTCCACCCCCCGGCCCCGGCCGCTCGCAGCTGCAGTTGACCCGCAGCGCTTTGGCCGCGATGTAGCTCTCGATGGCCGCCCGGAGCGCTCGGCGCCGGGGATCACTCCGGGGCAGGAGGACGTGGAGCGGCCGCAGATCCGCCTCCACCATGGCCGGAGCTTCGGGGACACTGCGGAGCCACCGCGCCAGCTCCTCSGGCCGCCCGAACGCCACGTCCCCTCCCGGCTCGGCTCCTCCGTCCACCTCCACCAAGCGCTGTCCGAAAAACTCAGCCAGGCTGACATTTCCCTCGGTGCTGGCCCGCGCTGTCCGGCACGCTGCCGCGCTCACTCCGGCCACCGTCCCAAATGTCGCCTCTGCCGCCAGACAATCTGTCACCTCCTGTGTCCCCAGGCCGGCYATGGCCGCCCGGCACAGCCCCACGGCGGTCAGGGACCGGAGGTGACCCCCGAGGCGCGCCCCCCACACCACGTGCGTGCCGTAGGTGGACAAAAGCTCCGCGAACTCTTCGGCCGTGGCCGGAGTGAAGGAGGCGGGCAGAGCTCGGACAGCGCGCTGGAAATGGGGGGAGGGG
>NW_026628269.1:0-2410 GCF_030028575.1 Malurus melanocephalus
GGAGTTAATCCAGTGGATGGCTGGTCACAAGTGGTGTTCCCCAATCCTGGGGTGAATCCTGTTTAATATCTTTATTGATGGCCTGTGTGAGGGGATTGAGGGCACCCTTGGTCAGTTTGCAGATGACTCTAAATTGGGTGAGTGTGTTGATCTGCTGGAGAATAGGAAGGCTCTGCAAAGGGATGATGACAGGATGGATCAATTGTATGAGGTTCATCAAGGAGAAATGCTGCGTCCTGAACTTGAGTCACAACAGCCCCATACAGTCTGGGGGAGGAGTGTCTGGAAAGGTGCCTGGAGGAAAAGGACCTGGAGGTGCTGGTTGACAGCAGCTGAACATGAGCCAGCTATGCCCAGGTGGCCACAAAGACCAGTGCCATCTTGGCTTGGATCAGTAAGTGTGGCCAGCAGAACCAGGGCAGTGATTGTCCCATTGAATCTTGTATCCAGTTCTGGGCCCCTCACTACAAGAAAGACACTGAGGTGCTGGAGCCCATGCAGAGAATGGGAATGGAGCTGGAGCATAAATCCTGTGAAGAGTGGCTGAGGGAGCTTATGTTGTTTAGCCTGGACAAAAGGAGACTTGGGGGAGACTTTATTGCTCTCTGCACCTTCCTGAAAGGTTGTAGGGAAGGAGTGTTGGTCTCTTCTCCCAAGGAGCAAACAGTGGGACAAGAGAAAATGACCTCAACTTGCACCAGGGAGGTTTAGATTTGATATTAGGAAAGATTTCTTCACAGAAGAAGTTGTTAAACATTGGAATAGACTTCCCAGGGAAGTGATGGAGTCACCATGCCTGGAGATATTTACAGCATGTGTAGATGTGGCACTTGGGGACAGGGTGTTGTGGTGGACTTGGCAGTACAGAATTAACAGTTGTCTTAATCATGTTACGGATCTTTTCCAATCAAAATGGTTCTGTGATTCTATGACAAATTTTGTATTCTCTTTTGGCTGTGGGGACCTGATTGGCTGTGCCCGTGCTCTGCAGCAGGCTGGGTGTCACCAGACTGAGGGTGGTCACTCTCCCCTCCACTCAGCACCCATGGGACACATCTGGAGTTGTGGGTGCAGTGCTGGGCTCCCAGCACAGGAGAGATGGGAATGTACTGGAGCAGTGAAGTGCCACGAAGAAGAATAAGGGACTGGAGGATCTGTTGTATCAGGAGAGCCTGAGAGAGCTGGGACTGTGCAGCCTGGAGGAGAAGACTCAGGGGATCTTACCCATTGGCATAAATGATTGGGTTGGGATGAGTGATGCAAAGACAAGAGCCACACTCAAGTGCCAGGTGACAGCAAATTGGCACAATTTGAAATAACAGGAAGTTCCACTTAAACATTTACTCAAAGCTTGMTCMAACACTGGCACAAGTTGCCCAGAGAGGTTGTGATATCTGTCCTTGGACCACATGTTCTCCTGTGCTGCCTTCCTGCCTCAGTGGGTGTAGTAAGCTCTATTTTGTTTTGTTCCTTTTGCAAAAATGATGCTGCAACCCCAGTGTCTCTGCCAGAGAGGGTTTTCACCTGTAGCTGGTGTTTGTGACATTTTGTAGTTCAGTCCAGCAGCTGAAGTACCCACACTCTTGTTGATCTGACAAGGTTGAAAGGTATTTGCTTAGTGAAAAGGTAATTTTTTTGTATCTTTTCACTTATGCCATAAAAATAAAGCCAGTCCCTAACTGGAATATCTTAGCTCCACCTTTGTGGGTTTTTTCTCTCGTTTTCCTGTGTGTTCATCTGTCAAAAGCCACTTCATGAACTCAAGAGAAATGTACACCATTGGCTTGGCTGAACTATTCTGATTAATCTTTTTGGAAAAAAGGTGGAGCTGCCTAAAACTGTCCCATTACGAGTGTGTTACAATTATGAAGCAAAATCCACTTTCACATTCACTAATAGTTCCTCCACAGCCACTGCTACTATTTGCTTGACAAACCCCAGCAAATTAGCAGTTTGGCAACTGCTGTGTCACCTACATGCAGCTGATCTGCAGTCTCTTAKACRATGCTTTGGTRGAAGCAGCAAGGAAGTGGCAAATTRTTTATCACAGGAAYCASAGTCCCCAATGTTTTGTTACYGTAGCTGTGGCTGCCTCTCCACRSTCAGTGATGCACTGTTCATCATCAGCTCAGTGCCTAAGTTGCACTCACTGCTGATTCAACTCCACTATCATCACCAATATTATTTTTTTGTGGTAATATTATGAGGCAGTGTCTGTAGCAGGGGCTATAAAAGTGTTAAGATGGGAACAAGGAAGTTGATTTATTGCCTTGAGCTCAGGGTTGTACAACAGGACTACAAAGCAAGCCTGTGCTGGTGCAGCTTGGATTCACACGAGGGCTGGCTGGCATCTCCTCCCTGTGTCAGGTTTGTAATGTAAGCTCAAGCACCAGGTCTTGTTCTCACTCTC
>NW_026628270.1:0-2396 GCF_030028575.1 Malurus melanocephalus
ATTTAGAGCTGTGCCTCTGCTCCATATCCGAAAATTTTGCTGAAATAATTAAAAAAAAAAAAGTGAGAGAAGAAGAGCTGACCATAGAGACAGGGATAGAAATTAATGAACCTGAAATTAACACAGAAGGAAGAAAATTCTAATTTTCAGCTAATCCCCAAAAATGATGAAGGGATGCAAGGAAAAGGAGACACAATCAAGGACACAAACCCTGGGAGGCTGTGGAGAACAACTCATTTAACCATTGATTAAAAGGAAATAATAATGATGGGTTAAATATGTATGTGAATAAAAGCAGTTGAAGATCAATATTTAAAGCTTGATGCCAGGAAAACTGAAAACCTCCAGAACGGGGCAGATCTAAAAGAGGATGGGAAAAGGCAGATCTTCTGAGGATGGAGTTAAAATATTTGTTGTCTTCAGCATTGTTAAAGATTCAACCAAATTAATTATCTGTAGGAAAGAAGGACTGACAGAGGACAATTATGTTGAGAGTTGTTAATTTTTATCTGATTCCATTCTCCAAGGTTGGTTGGGTTCACTAAAGACAACTGCTTTCATTTGCTAATTAATGACATAAAAAGGTGATTTGTGATAAATGCACCTGTTATAAAGCCTCTTTGGAAAGGCAGAACATATGAAATTGATTGTTTGATTTGAAATGATGCCATAACTGAGGAGTTAAAATACCGTCTCCTGAACATTATAATAGTTTATATTAGTAGCACAAAGCAGCAATAGATTGCTTTTTATTTCTTGTCATTTACTGGTTTTGATAAGCTACATAACTAGCACAGGAATTTACAAGGTCCTGTATCACAAGGAAGGCTGCAGATACATTTTAGAGTCCACTAATGGCACACAGCAGGGAAATAAAGAGATATTTGTAATATTTTTACCCTCACAGACACCTGACCAACAAACCATTATTGGCAGGGATCCTTTGGTACAGACTGCTTTGGTCAGTTTGGAAATGCTACCTCAAATTTAGAAGCCCAAGGAACAGAGTTACCAATGGTGATGTTCTGTGTTCTCCCCCAAAAGCAAACGAGCTCCTGAAATTGTTGGTTTACTACCCCTTAGAGTTTATTACCTTGGCTTTTCAAAAAACTGATTGAGAAACATTGAAATAACATTTTTCTCCTGTTTAGATCTTGTTACTGGTTAAACTGTGCCCTGTGAGGTTCCCTCAGCAGCTCCCTCGGGAAGATGCAAGGACTTTCCTCCATCACACTCGAGTTTTTCTGGAAGCCGAGCAGCTTCTGTGTGCCAGAGAAGGAGCTGGAGCTGAAACCATCACCAGCGTCGTTATCTGCTAATAAAGGACAATAAACAGATGACCTTAGGTGATTTAATTAGCAAAGCCTGACTTAATGGCACTCAGATCCCAGAACACAGCAACAAGAGACAGCAGCCGTGGTTACTTTTCACATTCTTCCAGAGGGCAGCAATTTCCCTTCTGCTCTTCTCACCCAGCACAGGGGTGTCCTGTGTATTCACATCTGTGAAGAGGATCTTTTGTCCAGGTGGGAGCCCAAACAGCAGGCAGAGTAAGCAGGCACAATCTGCTTTTACCCTGATTAACACTTGGCAGAGGTGCAAATACACCCAAAAGTTGATTTGAAGCCTTTTAACCCAAATATCGAAACTACAGAGCTGAATGCAAGGAGGTAATTTGCTCATTCCTGTTTTCCTCAGGACAATGCATCTCTCGAGGTGGCCCAAGAGGAACACCTTCCATCTCTCTTGGTTCCTCAAGGCCAGCTGACTGTGCTTGAAGACTCCAGAAAATTCTTCAGCCCTTCCTCCTTCTTGTAATTACTACAGACATCACAGAGATGAGCCTGTAATGAGTTGTGGTGACAATAAAAGACTGCAGGAAGAGCACTTTTAGTCAAAATTATCCTAGCCTGCTTTGCTGGGGAAGCTCTTGGGACTTGAACCACCCAGTTATATTTATTTTCCTTCATCCAGGTGTTTGAAATCTGACATGAAAAAGCCACTTAATCCTGTGCATGCTTCCTCAGCAGACATTTGTGTAGATGTCTAAACTCCCTGATTTCATTTTGAGGGCACTTGGCTTCATTCCTAGGGGCAGCTTCTCACTGGGACTCTCTTTAAGGCCAGAGCTTTATTTTATTAATAATCTGAAAATTCTTCCTGTTAAAGGCTTATTTATAACACAGCTTATCTKTTGATCCTTCTTTTAACAGATTTTGCTCCTTCACCACATGCTGCAAGACATTTTGACAATCTGTTAGGAATTTTAACACTTTATCGATAGTCAGTCAAGGCTTGAAACTTTCATTTCAAAATGTTGACGTTAGTTGTTGGATCACAGGCACGATGTCTTAGCAAAGCTGTACAGATATTTCCTAAATTCTGCTGCCATCTTT
>NW_026628271.1:0-2393 GCF_030028575.1 Malurus melanocephalus
CCCTTTGGTGAGTGGGGGGCTTTGGGGGGGTCCTCTGACCCTCCCACTCCCTCCCCGTGTTCACAGCTACCTGGGGGGGCCGGGGCGATTTTGGGGTGTCTATGCCAGTCCTGAGTTACCTGTCAGGGTGGGGGTGATTTTGGGGTGTCAGTGATGATTTTGGGGTTCCCCTCCCAGCATTCTCAGTTACCTGTCAGGGTGGGTGTGGTTTTAGGGTGTCAGTGATGATTTTGGGGTGTCATTGATGATTTTGGGGCCCTCCCAGCATTCTCAGTTACCTGTGGGGGTGGGGGTGGTTTTAGTGTGTCAGTGATGATTTTGGGGTGTCAATGCTGATTTTGGGGTTCTCCCAGCATCCTGAGTTAACCTGTCGGGGTTGGGGTGGTTTTAGGATGTCCTTGATGATTTTGGGGTGCTGATGACCATTTTGGGGCACCAATGCCGGTTTTGGGGTCCCCCTCTCAGCATCCTGAGTTACCTGTCCGCTTTGGGATTATTTTGGGGTGCCAATGCCGGTTTTGGGGTACCAATGCCCATTTTGGGGTCTCCCTCTCAGCGTCCTGAGTTACCTGTCTGGGTGGGGGTGATTTTGGGGTACCAGTGCCTGTTTTTTGGGTGTCATTGATGGTTTTGGGGTGCTGATCACAGTTTTGGGGTGCTACTGATGATTTTGGGGTCCCTCTCCCAGCGTCCTGAGTTTCCTGTCAGGGTTGGGTTGGTTTTGGGGTGTCATTAATGATTTTGGGGTGCCAGTGATGATTTTGGGGTACCAATGCCGGTTTTTGGGGTGCTACTGATGATTTTGGGGTCCCCCCCCAGTGTCCTGAGTTACCTGTCAGGGTTGGGGTGGTTTTAGGATGTCAATGGGGTGTGGTTTTGCGGGATTTTGCGGTGAGAATGGGAGGACTCATTTTGGGGTGTCATTGATGATTTTGGGGTACCAATGCTGATTTTGGGGTCCCCCTCTCAGCATCCTAAGTTACCTGTCGGAGTTGGGGTGATTTTGGGGTGGTGATGCCCATTTTGGGGTGTCAGTGATGATTTTGGGGTACTAATGCCGATTTTGGGGTCCCCTCAGCATCCTGAGTTACCTGCCGGGGTGGGGATGATTTTGGGGTGGCAATGCCGGTTTTGGGGTGTCAATAATGATTTTGGGGTCTCAATGATGATTTTGGGGTACCAATGCCGATTTTGGGGTGTCATTAATGATTTTGCGGTGTCATTGATGATTTTGGGGTGCCAATGCTGATTTTGGGGCCCTCCCAGCATCCTGAGTTACCTGTCGGGGTGGGGGTGGTTTTAGGGTGTCAGTGATGATTTTGGGGTGCCAATGCTGATTTTGGGGTCCCTTTCTCAGCGTCCTGAGTTATCTGTCGGGGTGGGGCTGGTTTTGGGGTCTCATTAATGATTTTGGGGTACCAATGCCGGTTTTTGGGGTGTCATTGCTGATTTTGGGGTTCCAATGCCGGGTTTTGGGGTGCCATTGATGATTTTGGGGTTCCAATGCCAGGTTTTGGGGTGTCATTGATGATTTTGGGGTACCAATGCAGATTTTGGGGTGGGTGTCGTTGATGATTTTGGGGTCCCTTTCTCAGTGTCCTGAGTTACCTGTCAGGGTGGGGGTGGTTTTGGGGTGTCAGTGATGATTTTGGGGTGTCAATGCTGATTTTGGGGTCCCCCTCCCAGCGTCCTGAGTTATCTGTCAGGGTGGGGGTGGTTTTGCGGTGTCATTAATGATTTTGGGGTACCAATGCCGGTTTTTGGGATGCCAATGCTGATTTTGGGGTCCCCCTCCCAGCGTCCTGAGTTATCTGTCGGGGTGGGGGTGGTTTTGGGGTCTCATTAATGATTTTGGGGTACCAATGCCGGTTTTTGGGGTGCCATTGATGATTTTGGGGTGCCAATTCCGGGTTTTGGGGTGTCATTGATGATTTTGGGGTACCAATGCAGATTTTGGGGTGGGTGTCGTTGATGATTTTGGGGTCCCCCTCCCAGCGTCCTGAGTTATCTGTCGGGGTGGGGGTGGTTTTGTGGTGCCATTAATGATTTTGGGGTACCAATGCCGGTTTTTGGGATGCCAGTGCTGATTTTGGGGTCCCCCTCCCAGCGTCCTGAGTTATCTGTCGGGGTTGGGGTGGTTTTAGGGTGTCACTGATGTTTTTGGGGTCCCCCTCCCAGCGTCCTGAGTTACCTGTCGGGGTTGGGGTGGTTTTAGGGTGTCAGTGATGATTTTGGGGTCCCCCTCCCAGCGTCCTGAGTTACCTGTCGGGGATTGCGTGGTTCCTGCTGCTGCCCCCCCTGGCCCCCCGCACGTACCTGTCCGAGAACGCCATGGGCTCCACCATGGTGGGGGAGGGCTCCGACCTCGGCACCCGCGCCCTGGGGCTGGCCCG
>NW_026628272.1:0-2319 GCF_030028575.1 Malurus melanocephalus
TGTAATTTTTGGGGTTTTTGGTGCAGGTTCTGACGAGTAAAGGCGACGCCTGGGCCAAGTACCTGGCGGAGGTGCAGAAGTACAAAGCTCATCAGTGCAGCGACGACGACAAAACGAGACCCCTGGTCAAATAACAGCAGCCCCTCCCCCCAAAAATAAAACTGGGGGACCCCCAAAAATCCCACCGGGACACCCCAAAAAAATCCCGGTGAAATAGGACCCAAAAAAACTCCTGGGGGACCCCAAAATCCTGGCCTGGAACCCCCAAAAAAACTCCTGGGGACCCCAAAATCCTGGCCTGGAACCCAAAAAAATCCTGGTCAAATAACAGCAGCCCCTCCCCCCAAAAATAAAACTGGGGGACCCCAAAATTCAGCTGGGAGACCCCAGGAAAATCCCGGTGAAATAGGACCCAAAAAAACTCCTGGGGGACCCCAAAATCCTGGCCTGGAACCCCAAAAAAAACTCCTGGGGGCCCCAAAATCCTGGCCTGGAACCCCAAAAAAAACTCCTGGGGGGCCCCAAAATTCAACTGGGATCCCCCCCCAAAAAAATCCTGGTGAAATAGGACCCAAAAAACTCCTGGGGGACCCAAAAATCCTGGCCTGGAACCCCAAAAATTCCCGGGTCAAATAACAGCAGCCCCTCCCCCCAAAAAAAAACTCCTGGGGGACCCCAAAATTCAACTGGGACCCCCCAAAAAAATCCCGGTGAAATAGGACCCAAAAAAACTCCTGGGGGGCCCCAAAATCCTGGCCTGGAACCCTAAAAAAAACTCCTGGGGGACCCCAAAATTCAGCTGGAACCCCAAAAAAATCCCGGTGAAATAGGACCCAAAAAAACTCCTGGGGGACCCCAAAATCCCACCAGGACACCCCAAAAAAAACTCCTGGGGGACCCCAAAATCCAACTGGGACACCCCAAAAAAATCCCGGGTCAAATAACAGCAGCCCCTCCCCCCAAAAATAAAACTGGGGGACCCCCAAAAATCCCACCGGGACACCCCAAAAAATCCCGGTGAAATAGGACCCAAAAAAACTCCTGGGGGGCCCCAAAATCCTGGCCTGGAACCCCAAAAAAATCCCGGGTCAAATAACAGCAGCCCCTCCCCCCAAAAATAAAACTGGGGGACCCCAAAATTCAGCTGGGAGACCCCAAAAAAAATCCCAGTGAAATAGGACCCAAAAAAACTCCTGGGGGGCCCCAAAATTCAGCTGGGACCCCCCCAAAAAAATCCCAATAAATAGGGCCAGACCCCCCCAAAAAAATGTCCTGGGGGACCCCAAAATCCTGGCCTGGAACCCCAAAAAATCCCCAATAAAATAGGGCTGGGACCCCCCAAAAAAATGTCCTGGGGGGCCCCAAAATCCAATCGGGACCCGCCCAAAATCCCAATAAAATAGGGCCAGGACCCCCCAAACAAAATCTCCTGGGGGGACCCCAAATTCATCTGGGACCCCCCAAAAATCCCAATAAATAGGACCGGGACCCCCCCAAAAAATGTCCTGGGGGGGACCCCAAAATCCAATCGGGGCCCCCCAAAAAATCCCAATAAAATAGGGCCAGGACCCCCCCAAAAAAATGTCCTGGGGGCGGGACCCCAAAATCCCACCGGGAACCCCCAAAAAAAAACTCCTGGGGGGGCCCCCAAAATCCCACCGGGACACCCCAAAAAATCCCAATGAAATAGGGCCGGGACCCCCCCAAAAAAATGTCCTGGGGGGGGACCCCAAATCCAGCCGGGACCCCCCAAAAAAATCCTAATAAATAGGACCGGGACCCCCCAAAAATCCGGGTCAACCCCCCCAAAAAAATGTCCTGGGGGGACCTCAAAATCCTGGCCTGGAACCCCAAAAATTCCCGGTTAAACAGGGGCTGGAACCCCCCCAAAAAATGTCCTGGGGGGACCCCAAATCCCAACGGGACCCCCCAAAAAAAACTCCTGGGGGACCCCAAAATCCAACTGGGACCCCCCCCCAAAAAAATCCCGGTGAAATAGGACCCAAAAAAACTCCTGGGGGGCCCCAAAATCCAATCGGGACCCCCCAAAAAATCCCAATAAACAGGACTGGGACCCCCCCAAAAAAATGTCCTGGGGGGGACCCCAAAATCCAGCCAGGACACCCCAAAAAAATCCCAATAAAATAGGGCCGGGACCCCCCAAAAAAAAACTCCTGGGGGGCCCCAAAATCTCACTGGGACACCCCAAAAATCCCAATAAAATAGGGCCGGGACCCCCCCCAAAAAATCTGCAGGGGGGACCCCAAATCCAGCCGGGACACCCCAAAAAAAACCTCCTGGGGGGCCCCAAAATCTCAC
>NW_026628273.1:0-2438 GCF_030028575.1 Malurus melanocephalus
CCCATTTCTTTTTTCCATCTCTCCCATTCTTCCTTTCCATCTCCTTCCTTCCCTCCCCATTTCCCATTTTTTCTCTCTCTCTCTCTCCCATCTCTTCTCTTCCTCTCTCCAATTCCTCCTCCCCCAATCCCTCACATCCCTTCTCTCTATCTCTGTCCTATTCCTCTTCTACAGCTCTCTTTTCTCTCCATCTTCTCTCCATCCCATCCCATAATTCCCATCCCATCCCATCCCATCCCATCCCATCCCATCCCATCCCATAATTCCCATCCCATAATTCCCATCCCATCCCACCATTCTCCCTCTCTCCCTCCCCCTTCTCCCCTCACTCCCATCCCCACACGGATCCCTCACCATTCCCGGTGTCCCCCCACCATCGTTCCCAGTTTGTCCCATCTCTCACCGCAGTGCCACCCCAGTGTCCCCTCTCACTGTGATGTCCCCACCCTGCCAGTGTCCTCTATCACCGTGGTGTCCCCCAACCATCCCTGGTGTCCCCTCTCACCACAATGTCCCCCGGTGTCCCCTGTCCCCCTTCCTGTCCCCTCTTACCATGATGTCCCCATGCTCCCAGTGTCCCCTGTCACTGTGATGTCCCCCTGGTGTCCCCTGTCACTGCGATGTCCCCGCGGTGTCCCCTGTCACTGTGATGTCCCCGCGCTGTCCCCAGGTCACCTGGAGGTGCTGAAGCTGCTGGTGGCGCGCGGCGCTGACGTGATGTGCAAGGACAAGCGCGGGTACACGCTGCTGCACACGGCGGCCGCCAGCGGCCAGATCGACGTGGTGCGACACCTGCTGCGCCTGGGCGTGGAGGTGCGAGAGACCCCCGGGGTGGGGAGAGACCCCCGGGGTGGGCATGGAGGTGGGAGAGACCCCCGGGGTGGGGAGAGACCCCCGGGGTGGGGAGAGACCTGGGGTGGGTGTGGAGGTGGGAGAGACCCCCGGGTGGGCTGGGAGAGAGCCCTGGGTGGGGAGACCCCTGGGGTAGCTGAGAGAGACCCCCGGGTAGGCTTGGGTGGGGAGAGAGACCCCCGGGTGGGGAGAGACTCCTGAGTGGGCTGGGAGAGACCCTGGGGTGGGTGTGGAGACGGGAGAGACCCCCGGGGTGGGAGAGACCCCCGCGTGGGGAGAGACCTGGGATGGGCTGGGAGAGACCTGGGGTGGGCTGGGGGAGAGCCCTGGGTGGGTGTGGAGGTGGGAGAGACCCCGGGGTGACCTGGGAGAGACCCCCGGGTGGGCTGAGAGAGACCCCCAGGGTGGGTGTGGAGACGGGAGAGACCCCGGGATGGGGAGAGACCCCTGGGTGGGCTGGGAGAGAGCCCTGGGTGGGCGTGGAGGTGGTAGAGACCCCGGGGTGGGGAGACCTGGGGTGGGCTGGGAGAGACCCCCGGTGCAGGGGAGAGACCCCCGGTGCAGGGGAGACCCTCAGGGTGGGCGTGGAGAGACCCCCAGGGTGGGCATGGAGGTGGGAGAGACCCCTGGGGTGGGGAGACCCCTGGGTGGGTGTGGAGGCAAGGGGAGACCTCGAGGTGGAGGTGAGACCCCCAGGGTGGAGATGAGACCCCTGGGGTGGAGATGAGACCCTCAGGTTGAAGCTCAGATTCTCGGATTCTGTTGCTCCCAGGAATCAGTGAATCGAATTTCATCACCCTGGGTGGTGTCAGGATCCCTGGGGTGATGGTGACAGGAATTTTGGGTGACTCTCCACTGCCTTTCCCTTCCCCAAATCCCCAAAACCCCAAATCCTCTGGACTTTCTTGGTCCCTAACATCAAGGAACCAAATTCCTTCACCCTTGGTAGTTCAGGATCCTGTGATGGTGACAGAAACCTTGGCTGGGGACAAAATCTCTGGGTGATGGTGAAAGGAACTTCGGGTGCCCTTTCCCCTCCCCAAATCCCCAAAATCCCAAAATCCCCAATCCCATATCCCGCCCCGCAGATCGACGAGCCCAACTCTTTTGGGAACACGGCTCTGCACATCCCCTGGGATCAATGAACCAAATTCTCAGCCTGGGTGGTGTCAGAATCCCTGGGGTGATGGGGACAGGAACCTTGGATGGGGACAGGAACTTAGGGTACCCTTTTTCCCTCCCCAAATCCCTAAAATCCCCAAATCCCCAATCCCATATCCCGCCCCGCAGATCGACGAGCCCAACTCTTTTGGGAACACGGCCCTGCACATCGCCTGCTACATGGGGCAGGACGCGGTGGCCAACGAGCTGGTGAACGTGGGCGCCAACGTCAACCAACCCAACGAGCGCGGCTTCACCCCGCTGCACTTCGCCGCCGTCTCCACCAACGGCGCGCTCTGCCTCGAGATCCTGGTCAACAACGGCGCCGACGTCAACTTCCAGGCATGAGGGGTTTGTGGGGTTGGAGAGATTCCCTGGGATCCAAAAGATTGCCTGGGATTGGGGTTGGAGAGATTCCCTGGGAT
>NW_026628274.1:0-2416 GCF_030028575.1 Malurus melanocephalus
TGCCGGGACTCGTTCCAGGGTCACCCCGTGGATGGCCAGCAGTGCTATCGGCTGCTGGCCGTAGAGCAGGAGTACTGCCTGGACCCCTGGACACAGAGCCACTGTTTCCCGCCGCCGCAGCGCCGGCCGCTGCCCCCCGGCCGCTCGGTGCCCTTCGCCGTCCAGCCCAAGTTCACCAACGTGGACATTCGGGTGACGCTGGACGTCACCTTCGGCTCCGTCGACCTCTTCGTGGCCACCGCCTACGACACCTTCGCCGTGGAGGTGGAGCCGGGCACGGGGCGGCACCGGGTGCGCCTCAGGGGGGCTACCGGCAGTGGCGAGTGGGCTACTGGGGCTACCGGGAATGGCGAGTGGGCTACTGGGGCTACCGGCAACGGGGATTGGGCTACTGGAGCTACCGGGGCTACCGGCAACGGGGATTGGGCTACTGGGGGAACTGGGGCTACCAGGAATGGGGATTGGGCTACTGGGGCTACTGGGAGTGGGGTAAATGGGAATGGGGCTAATGGGGCTACCGGCAACGGGGATTGGGCTACTGGGGGAAATGGGGCTAATGGGAATGGGGATTGGGCTACTGGGGCTACTGTGAACAGGGATTGGGCTACTGGGGCTACTGGGGTGAATGGGGCTAATGGGAATGGGGATTGGGCTACTGGAGCTACCGGGGCTACCGGCAACGGGGATTGGGCTACTGGGGCTACCGGGGCTACCGGCAACGGGGATTGGGCTACTGGGGTGAATGGGGTTAATGGGAACGGGGATTGGGCTACCGGGGCTGCCAGGGCTACCGGCAACAGAGATTGGGCTACTGGGGTGAATGGGGCTAATGGGAATGGGGATTGGGCTACTGGGGCTGCTGAGGCTACCGGGAATGGGCATTGGGCCACTGGGGCTACTGGGAATGGGGATGGGGCTACTGGGGCTACTCGGAATGGGGATTGGGCTACTGGGGGAACTGGGGTAAATGGGGCCAATGGGGCTACCGGGAATGGGGATTGGGCTACTGGGGCTAATGGGGCTACTGGGGCTGCTGGGGCTACCAGCAGTGGGGATTGGGCTACTGGGGCTACTGGGAATGGGGATGGGGCTACTGGGAATGGGGATTGGGCTACTGGGAATGGGGCTAATGGGGCTTCTGGGGCTACCAGCAGTGGGGATTTGGCTGCTGGGGCTACTGGGAATGGGAATTGGGCTACTGGGGGAACTGGGAGTGGGGTAAATGGGGCAACTGGGAATGGGGATTGGGCTACTGGGGCTACTGGGAATGGAGATGGGGCTACTGGGGCTACCGGAACTGGGACTTTTGGGACCAGAACTGGGAGTTTTGGGATTTCCCAAACTGGTGGCACTGGTGGCCCTGGTCCCACCGGCGTTACTGGTCATACTGGTCATACTGGTCATACTGGTCAAACCGGTTTCGTTGGTCAAGCTGGTGGTCCTGGAGGCGATTTCACCGGCCAAACTGGCCAGACTGGTCATACTGGTTTTAATGGCCAAACTGGTCAAAGTGGTTTTAATGGCCAAAGTGGTTTTACTGGCCAAACCGGTTTTAATGGTCAAACTGGTTTTAGTGATCAAATCGGTCAAACTGGCCAGACTGGTTTTAGTGGCCATACTGGTCAAAGTGGTTTTAGTGTCCAAACGGATTTCACTGGCCAAAGTGGCCAAACTGGTTTTAGTGGCCAAACTGGCCATACTGGTTTCAATGTCCAAACTGGCCATACTGGTTTTAATGTCCAAACTGGTTTCAGTGGCCAAACCGGTTTCAATGTCCAAACTGGCCATACTGGTCAAACCGGCCATACTGGTCAGACTGGCCAAATCGGTGTTACTGGCCAAACTGGCCATACTGGCCATACTGGTCAAACTGGCCAAACCGGTTTCAATGGCCCAACCGGTTTCAATGTCCATACTGGTCAAACCGGCCAAACCGGCCAAACCGGTTTCAATGTCCATACTGGTCAAACTGGCCAAACTGGTTTCAGTGTCCAAACCGGCCAAACCGGTTTCAATGTCCATACTGGTCAAACTGGTTCCAATGTCCAAGCCGGTTTCAATGGCCAAACTGGCCAAACTGGCCAAACTGGTTTCAATGTCCAAACTGGCCAAACCGGTTTCAGTGTCCAAACTGGTTTCAATGGCCAAACCGGTTTCAATGGCCAAACTGGCCATACTGGTCAAACCGGCCATACTGGTTTCAGTGTCCAAACTGGCCAAACTGGTTTTAGTGGCCAGACTGGTCATACTGGTTTCAATGTCCAAACTGGCCATACTGGTCAAACCGGCCAAACCGGTTTCAATGTCCAAACCGGTTTCAATGGCCAAACCGGTTTCAATGACCAAACTGGCCAAACTGGTTTCAATGTCCAAACCGGCCATACTGGTCAAACTGGCCAAACCGGTTTCAATGTCC
>NW_026628275.1:0-2423 GCF_030028575.1 Malurus melanocephalus
ATTCCACGTGCATCCTGCTGATTAGGGTGCAGGAGCAAATGTGAACACTTCTGTGAAGGGCTCTTGATGGTGCCATTAAACATCAATTTGCTAAAGCAGCTTCTCAGGCAGAATTATTTTCATTTTATTTGTGATAGGATTGTAGGTGCCTGAGATTTTGATTACATGTTGGCAGGAGATGGAGATCAGGCTGGTGGAAAGCTTGCCACCTCAACCCTGGTGCCACAGCCAGCAGGGGAGAGAATCAGAGGGAAGCTTGGCTCTGTAAATGACATAAAATACCCGTTTTTATTGTTTTTCAGAGTGATCATGAGGTTGAGTAGTCTTTACTGCATTAAATGTGAGTATTCTGTATAGCAGGACTGTCTGTGAGGGCCAGAAATCCCTGAAATCATGATGGAAACATGCTGGAGAAAATCCTGTGCATGGAAATACACCAAAACTCATGGCCTGGGGAATGGCTTCAGAAACTCAGCAAATGTTGCTGCTCTGCTGAGGTGATTGCTCAGTTCAGTGCACTTTTCAAAACTCAAGCTCGCTGCATTAAGCTATTAATCTTTCTTTTTTTTATTTCTATTCATCTTTTTTTCTTCACTTAACTTTTTACCCTTCTTTTTTCCTCCCAGAAATGTCCCATCTCAGCAAAGCATTAGATTTAACAAGACTTTTTAATTCCTTTATGCTAAAATTTCTGCTTAATCCTCTGCTCAGGATCCACAGAACTCAATGCATGGGACTTATTTCTTCTGTAGTCACTTCACTCCTCAAGCAGTGATGGCCCATTTTTCTTCACCTGCTTAATTTCACTGATTACTGTTGATTRTGAGGATCTACATCCAGCCAGTGAGAAATATTTTATCAAATTTGGCCTCTTGTGTGTGATGCAAAAGGATGCTGTTGAAAAGGGACACAGATATTGGGACATTTTCTGTTCCAGAATCCTTAAAAYCTAGTGGAAAAACAGAGGAAAAAGGGGATTGTATTGAATTTTATTTTAATCCTGTTCATCAGAATGGCTTGAAGAAGGTGTAGAGCACAGAAAAGGTGAGAGGTGATGCTGGACACATCTTTGAGCAAGCACAGGAGAGAAAAAGTGCTGAGAGTCACTGATGGTGCATTTGTTTTCCTATTTGCCATACACAAATGCCCCCCTCAAATAGTAAATCAAACCCTTGACATTGTCCATGACAATGAATTTCCAATGATATTTAGAGCATCCCCAGATCTGGTCAGAGTGGATAAATATTCATAAATTTATKCTCTGTGACTAATACACACGGTCTGAGCAAATGCAGTTTCATGGTCGGGTGAGGGGACTCATCTGTTTCTGTCAGAATTCCTGTGACATTAATCAGGACCCCTTTTTGATGAGTTCTGCCATCTGTGGCAGGACAATGAGCACATACTCATGCATCAGTCCAAAAATTTACAGAATTGGAGGGTCAGAGAGTTGCACAAATCAGGTCTCTCTTAAAATAATTTAACCACCTTTCAATCTCCTCGAGCATAAATAAAAATGTCCTTATTACAAGCTGCAGGAGGTGAAGAATTAGATTAATAAGATCCTTGTTAGCAAAGAATATTGCTGACACACTCCCTTGATTGCTTAATAACACTTAAAATAATTCCTGGCTTTATTCATCTGTCAAACCATTCATAACAATTGTCACGTCGCTGTTGCACCACTCAGGCTTGAAGATACAACCACCAATTTGAAAGCTAATTACATGCTCGTATTTTCCTCTGATGGYTTTCTGCATATCAGTTGTTTTGMGTGTAAAACTGAAGAAAAACAGCCAATATTCAAAAATGATCCTCAACAGAGCCAATGTTGTAATGAATCTTAAATATCAGAAGTGAAATGAAATTAAATGCTCTTTTAATATTTTTTTAATGATTCAGACTACTGAGGTGATTTAAAATCTAACAGTAGATTGGCCAYTGACCTCAGTATTTCATTAATGAAYATAATGTCTAAAACTGAGGAAATGGGACAAATGTGCAAGAAAACTYCACTGTTTGGTGAGGGTGAGTTTCATTCCAGGTCTCACACCAGGAAGAGATGAGATTTCTCATGCACTGCTTTAAAAGGTGTTAATTATTCAGGAGTGTAGAAATAAATATTTTATATTCCACTTATATAGATCCCCCAAGGAGTATTTGACATCAAAGTGAGAGACCTGCCTGTTAAGTTAAAAAAATGGTACCTCTGGCCTCGTGTTTATCTAGAAAAGATAAAGGAGGTGTTTAACTTGAGGAAATAATTTATGAGAAGGTTGTTGGAAAAGGTGCTAATTGTAGAAAAAGGTTGAAAGAAATTTGTTTCATGTTTTAGAAGCTCACAGAGATGTGGTGTTCTAAAGACATCACAGAAGACAGAGGGTGTTCACTGAATTTAACAAGAGTTTGAAGAAAAAAAAAAG
>NW_026628276.1:0-2316 GCF_030028575.1 Malurus melanocephalus
CTCTGACCCGTTTCACAGCCCTCGAAGAGCGCCCCCAGCAGGCCGTGCAGCGTTGCCAGCACCCCCTGGAGCTGCTGCTGCCAACTCTCCGTGTGCCGCATTCCCTGCGAGAAACCCCGGCCCAGCGCCGGCAGCAGAGCGTAGCACTCACACGCCAGCTGGGGACAGAAACGGGGTGAAAAACACCAAAAATGGGGTTAAAAACACCAAAAATGGGTTTGGGAGCCTCAAAAACCCCCCAAAATGGGCTCAGGAACCCCAAAAATGGGTTCAGGATCACTGAAAATCCCCCCAAAGTGACTGAGCAGCGCCGGCAGCAGAGCGTAGCACTCACACGCCAGCTGGGGACAGAAACGGGGTTAAAAACACTGAAAATGGGGTTAAGAACACCAAAAATGGGTTTGGGACCCCTGAAAATGGGATCAGGAACCCCAAAAAACCCAAAAAATGGCATCAGGATCACTGAAAATCCCCCCAAAGTGACTCAGCAGAGCGTAGCACTCACACGCCAGCTGGGGACACAAAATGGGGTGAAAAACACCAAAAATGGGGTTAAAAACACAAAAAATGGGATCAGGAACCCTGAAAATGGGATCAGGAACCCCAAAAATGGGTTTGGGACTCTCAAAAATGGGGTCAGGAACCCCAAAAATGGGATCAGAGACCCCAAAAATGGGTATGGGACCCCAAAAATGGGGTCAGGATCACTGAAAATCCCCCCAAAGTGACTGAGCAGAGCGTAGCACTCACACGCCAGCTGGGGACACGAAAACGGGGTTAAAAACACCAAAAATGGGGTTAAAAACACCAAAAATGGGATTATAAACACCAAAAATGGGTTTGGGACCCTCGAAAATGGGTTTGGGACCCCCAAAAATGGGATCAGAAACCCCAAAAACCCCCAGAAATGGACCCAGAATCACTGAAAATCCCCCCAAAGTGACTCAGCAGAGCGTAGCACTCACACGCCAGCTGGGGACACAGAAATGGGGTGAAAAACACCAAAAACGGGGTTAAAAACACAAAAAATGGGTTGGGGACCCTCGAAAATGGGATCAGGACACTCAAAAACCCCCAAAAACGGGGTCAGGAACCCCAAAAATGGGATCAGGATCACTGAAAATGGGATCAGGAACCCAAAAATGGGGTCAGGAGCGCCAAAAATGGGTTTGGGACCCTTGAAAATGGGGTCAGGATCACTGAAAATGGGTCAGGAACCCCAAAAATGGGGTCAGGATCACTGAAAATGGGGTCAGGAACCCCAAAAATGGGGTCAGAGACTCCAAAAATGGGTTTGGGACCCTCGAAAATGGGATCAGAGACCCCAAAACCCCCCAGAAATGGACCCAGGATCACCAAAATCCTCCCAAAGTGACTCAGCAGAGCGTAGCACTCACACGCCAGCTGGGGACACAAAATGGGGTGAAAAACACCAAAAACGGGTTTGGCACCCTCAAAAATGGGTTTGGGACCCTCGAAAATGGGATCAGGATCACTGAAAATCCCCCCAAAATGACTCAGCAGAGCGTAGCACTCACACGCCAGCTGGGGACAGAAACGGGGTGAAAAACACCGAAAATGGGATCAGGAACCCTAAAAATGGGATCAGAGACCCCAAAAATGGGATCAGGACACTCAAAAACCCCCCAAAATGGGGTCAGGAACCCCAAAAATGGGATCAGGATCACTGAAAATGGGATCAGGAACCCAAAAATGGGTTTGGGACCCTTGAAAATGGGGTCAGGATCACTGAAAATGGGATCAGGAACCCAAAAATGGGGTCAGGATCACTGAAAATGGGGTCAGGAGCCCCAAAAATGGGGTCAGGATCACTGAAAATGGGGTCAGGAACCCCAAAAATGGGATCAGAGACCCCAAAAACCCCCCAAAATGGACCCAGAATCACTGAAAATCCCCCCAAAGTGACTCAGCAGAGCGTAGCACTCACACGCCAGCTGGGGACACAGAAACGGGGTTAAAAACAGCAAAAATAGGGTTAGAAACATCAAAAATGGGATCAGGAACCCCAAAAATGGATTGGGGACCATCGAAAATGGGTCTGGGAGCCTTAAAAACCCCCAAAAACAGGGTCAGGATCCCCAAAAATGGGCTCAGAGACCCCAAAAATGGGTTTGGGACCCTCAAAAATGGGATCAAGACACTCAAAAACTCCTAAAAACAGACCCAGGATCACTGAAAATACCCCAAAAATGGGCTCAGCAGAGCGTAGCACTCACACACCAGCTGGGGACACAAAATGAGGTGAAAAACACCGAAAATGGGGTTAAAAACACCAAAAACGGGGTCAGGGAACCA
>NW_026628277.1:0-2436 GCF_030028575.1 Malurus melanocephalus
GTGGACACAGACAGCTTAGCAAGGAACGAAAAGAAGCGATATGCCGTCTTCCAGAGCCCCACACTGTAAGAGAGATGCAAGCTTTTCTGGGAATGGTAAGCTGGTGCCGTTTATGGATAGCAAATTATGGACTGCTGGTAAAACCTCTATATGGAGTATTGAAGGCAGCCGAAAARGGAATAATTATTTGGACTGAGGACAGTAGAGCTGCATTTAAACAGTTGAAACACTCCCTAATGTCAGCTCCTGCATTGGGACTGCCCAATCTAACCAAACCTTTTGAACTGTTCACATATGAGCGACTGAATGTTGCTCTAGGGGTACTAGCACAGCATGTTGGAGATCAACGAAGAGCTGTGGCCTACTTCTCAAAACAACTGGACAGTGTTAGCCAAGGGTGGCCTGGTTGTTTAAAAGCTGTGGCAGCAACTGTCATCCTAATACAGGAGGCCCGCAAACTCACCCTTGGGCAGCACATCGTTGTGTATGTACCCCACGCAGTGATATCTGTACTAGAACAAAAGGGGGGACACTGGCTATCCCCTAGCAGAATGCTTAACTACCAATCTGTGTTGTTGGAACAGGAYGATGTTACCCTGAAAACAACTTCTGTTGTTAACCCTGCCATGTTTCTRTCCTCTACCTTAATTGACAATGTGCCTGAGCAYGACTGTTTGCAGACAATCGAAGAAGTTTATTCCAGCAGGCCGGACCTGAGAGACATGCCCCTAGAGAATCCAGATTGGGAACTATTCACAGATGGCAGCAGCTTCATGAAGAAGGGTAAGAGGATGACAGGTTACGCAGTAACCACCATAGATGAAGTGATTGAGGCAAAAGCCTTGCCAGCAGATGTGTCATCACAGAAGGCTGAACTAATTGCACTCACGAGGGCCCTAGACCTGAGCGAAGGRAAAAAGGTAAATATATGGACTGATTCTAAATATGCATTTGGCATTGTTCATGCCCATGGAGCTATCTGGAAAGAAAGGGGACTGTTGAACGCTCAAGGTAATGAAATCAAACATGCTGAGCAGATCCTTACCCTCTTGGAGAGCATCAGGAAACCTACAGAGGTAGCTGTCATGCACTGTAGGGGTCACCAAAAGGGGAAAACCACTCCAGAATTAGGAAATCGATTTGCTGACAAAACAGCTAGAGAGATAGCAGAAAAGGGGGTTTTTGCAGTGATACCACAGAAAGAGGTTGATCTGTCAGAGTTCACCCCAAAGTATGATCAGGCAGACCACAAATTAATTAAGTTCCTTAAGGCTGAGATTASAGAAAATGGATGGGCGGTCACGCCAGTAAACCAGGTCGTAGTCCCACCCCTGATCCTCCGGGAGATAGCTCAGAGAGAACATGAGAGCACACATTTTGGAGTAGAGAATCTTTTGAAACATCTGAAAAAGGTAGTGATAGGGAAGAGAATGGCTGATATTGTACAATCAGTAGTAAGCAAATGTGAAATCTGCTGTAGAAACAATCCTGATACAAGGAAGAGAGTTGTGTTAGGAGTAACAAAAAGAGGGGATCTTCCTGGGGATTACTGGCAAGTAGATTTTGCTGAGTTACCRCGCAAAGAGGGATACAAGTACATACTGGTATTGGTTGACACCTTTAGTGGCTGGCCTGAAGCTTACCCCTGTCGCTCCAATACAGCAAGAGAGGTGGTAAAAGTTCTGCTTAACCATATTATTCCAAGGTTTGGGGTTCCTTTGGGCATATCATCAGATAGGGGACCCCATTTTGTTGCAACAGTGATTGGGGAAGTCAGCAAGATACTGGGAATTAATTGGGACCTGCATACACCATATAGACCCCAAGCAAGTGGCAAGGTTGAGCGTATGAACGGAACTCTTAAGACCCAAATTAGCAAAATCTGTCAAGAGACATCCATGACATGGGTTCAGGCCTTGCCTATAGCATTACTGAGGATCCGTATACAGCCCAGGCGGAGGGATAACATCAGCCCCTATGAAATATTGTAYGGCAGGCCATATCAAATTCCACATGTCCCGGGAGAAATTCATATGAGGGGAAAACTTGATTTGCAGAAATATCTAATGGCTTTAAGTTCCACTTTGCAGAAGCTTCAGAATTACATYGTGTTATCCAGACCCATAGGACTGGACACACCTGCACATCCCTTCCARCCTGGAGACTGGGTCTATGTTAAGTGGTGGGACAGTGATCCTTTACAGGCCAAGTGGAAAGGACCATTCCAAGTCCTGCTGACAACCTTTACTGCAGTCAAAGTCGCTGGCAAAGGACCTTGGATTCACTACTCCCGAGTTAAGAAGGCTTCTTCTCCTGAAACAACTGGAAAAACAGAGACTGATGCAAATGGGGATGATATGGTTTAAAACAAGGGTTTCTATACTTGTTATCTACACCGTTGGTAACCATGGTACAGGAGTGGAACCAAAATGTGTA
>NW_026628278.1:0-2353 GCF_030028575.1 Malurus melanocephalus
CATCTGCTCTGGTGCATTCTGCGCTGTGGACCGGGGGCCTGAGCCTGTGGCCAGGCTGGCTGTACCCAGGCCCAGGGACAGGGATGGACCAAAGGCAGCAGGGCTTGCAGGCTCTCACTGAAACTTGGCCACCACCAGTTCCTTCTTAAASAGCAGGAGGTGCCTCTTGCTGTTTTTTCGGCAGTGGTCTAGAGCCATGTCCATGCTCTGCACTGCCTGCTTGCTGCTGACAACCTTTCTGTGGAGCACAGGACAATGGCCATGAGAAAGGTGCCCCTGTGTGTTGCAGCCTTGGCCATGGCTGCATGTATCTGGGCTGTGGGGGATTCTACCTGGAGCCAAAGCAGCTCCTGACCTGGCCCATCTACCCTTCCTGAGCATGCATGATGGCAAAGACGCGAGCCACTCGCTCACGGCATGGATACCAAGCAGGATGGCAAGCCTGGGATGATGCCGCCACTTGATCAGAAAATTGTTTCTTTATCCCTTGCTCTTTAGTCACACACCAGACAGCTCTTGGCTGCTGCTGCCGCTTCTTGCGGATGCTGAGTCCAACTGACCAATGGTCCCAGTCCAAGGGACCTCGGTCTGGGCACAGTTGGGGCACGGGAGCAGGGCAGCACGGGGCGGGACCTCCTGCCAGGCCGGCCAGTGCCAGTTTTGCGCACGGGAGCCCAGAGCTGGACACATCTGAGTCCAAGGCTCGCCTCCCTCCATGTGCTGGCCAGGCTTCACCTCCTGCAGCCCTGAATGCAGGCAGCTGCCTTGGCCCTGGGGGCTCTTTGGCATCTCCAAATTCTCAGCCTGGCCTCCAATGATTTCCCAATGTTTAACACCCAAAGATGAGACAGAAGAAAGGCCTAGAAGCAAAGAGCATTTTGGCTTTGTGTGTCCTGGAAGAAGTGAGATACCCTCTCAGACTGGGGCTCACTTTGCTTTGTCCACTTTCCCAATGGCAACGGGAGCTTTTCTCAGCAGGCCCTTGCAGTGCCTTCTCCCTGAACATGTGGCTCCATTGCCCACCCAAACCCTTTGACACTTTCCTGCCCCGCCTTTACACAGCTGGGTGATGGGTGGGGCACGCCTGCCTGTTTTCCCCTGAGCCCTTGTCAGCATTCCTTGCCAAAATCCTCCTGGATCCTAAGGTGCACATCCACCAATTGCCCCCAATGACACCAATCAATGCCCGTTTTGCTTTCCATGTTTCACGTTGCTGCAGCGGTGCTGCCCAGAGAGAAGTGCACCAGAGCCAAGTGCAGTTAAAAAAAAGGGCAATTTATTACAGAGTGCTCTACCCGCCCTACTTACATACAATTAACAAGTTCTGTTAAACGCTTACTGCAGATTGTTACATCTCTGCTGACTACATGGGAAGAGAGGAGACAAACTTTTGAAACAGAGGACTGCAAATTGAAACCTTATCTCAAAAGTGCAACTACAGGCAGCTGCATGGACAAGTAGAGGGGAGGCATTGCAGCTGCTCCATCCTCAAAGCCTCTCCCTTGGCTGCTTCATCTGCCGCAGAGCCGTCCTCCTGCAGAGGTGCAGCACACAGGCATGGAGGTAGCAAGGAGAGCCCCTGCAGAGCTGCCATGGGACTCCTGTCAAGCCCTGCTCAGCAGCAGCCCTCACCAGCCCCTGCCAGTGCCTTGGGCCAACTTAGGGCAGGGCAGAGAGGAAGGTGGGCAGCAGAGCCTGGCACATCCATACCTGGGCTTCTTGGGCTGCCGCAGCCTCCTTGGCATCCTCGTGTGGTTCTTCTTCCTCCTCTTCCTTTCGGGCTGATATTCTCCATCTCCAGCCTCTTCTTGTGGTTATTTCCTGCTCCTGCTCTGCCTGGGGGTGCCCTGCAAGCCTGTCCACGCCATTACATTTGATGGGCAAAGGCAGGAGCCATGAGTTCAGTCCCTTCATGTTGGTGCTGCTGCCAGCGCCCCTTTCCTGCCTGACTCGGCAAGGCTGGTCAGGGCTTTGGCTTTATCTGGGGCCTGCATGGAGCTCTTTGCTTGGAGGCAAATCTGGAATTGCCTAGAACGGAAATTCTGGAGGCAAGAGGTGGGAAAGGACAGGCCAGAGCAGAAAGGAGCCACTGTCCAATCACCCCCACAGCTGCACAGAGATGAAGATGCTTTTCCTCAGCCCTTTCTGGAGGAATACAGCTGTCCCCAAAGAGACTGGAGAGAGCTGGCATGAGCTGGAACGGGACCAGCAGTCCCCTGAAGTTGGCAGCTCCCCTGTTGCTGCTTTCATTTGCAACTCTTTGCTCCCTTGATGAGGCACATGCCAAAAGCATTGGAGGAGCAACCTGTCCCCTTGGTGCCCACAGGTGTCAGGAAGGAAGTGAGCAAGGAAG
>NW_026628279.1:0-2361 GCF_030028575.1 Malurus melanocephalus
CGTCCAGCGCAACCTCTCGGCTCTGCGGCCCAAGAAAGGGGGGGCGGGAGGGGATCCCCCCCCCGGAGAGGAGGAGCTGAAACGTCTCGAGGCCTCCTTGGCCAAAAAACCCAACGCCGACATCCTCGACCACCAACGCAAGAGGAGGGTGGAGCTGAAATGCCTGGAGCTGGCCGAGCTCATGGAGGAGCAGGGGTGAGTGCAGAGTCAGCAGAAATGGCCCCAAAATGTGCTGAAAATATTGTGAAAGTGTATCCAAAATATGGTGAAAGTATCACCAAAGTATCCCCAAAATATTGTGAAAATGTCCCCAAAATATTGGGAAAATATCCCCAAAGTGTTCCCAAAATAGCTCCAAAATATTGGGAAAATATCCCCAGAATATCCCCAAAATTTTTTTCAAAATGTCACCAAAATGTTCTGGAAATGTCCCCAAAGAATCCCTAAAATATTCCCAAAATATCTTGAAAATACTCTGAAAATGTCTTCAAAATATCCCCAAAAAATCACCAAAATTACCCAAAATGTCCTCAAAATATGGTGAAAGTATCTTGAAAATATCCCCAAAATATCCTGGAAGTATCCTCAAAACGTCTCCAAAATATTTCCAAACTATCCCCACAATTTCCCCAAAATGTGTTGAAAATGTCACCAAAATATCCCAAAATGGCCCCGAAATATCCAAAAATGTCCTCAAAATACTGCCAAAATAGCCCCAAAATGGTCTCAAATATCCCCAAAATATTTCCAAAATTTCCCTAAAATATCCTGAAAATACCCTGAAAGTATCCCCAAAATATTCTGGAATTAAGACCAAAATTTCCCCAACATGTTCCTAAAATATCCTGAAATTATCCCCAAAATCCTTCAAAATATCCCAAAAATATCCCCAAAATATCCTGAAAACAGCCTGAAAATATCGCTAAAATGACCCCAAAATATCCCTAAAATGACCCTGAAATATCCCAAAAATACCCCAAAAATACCCAAAATATCCCCAAAAAAACCCAAAATGTCCCTAAATAATCCTAAAATCCCAAAAATACCCCAAAATTCCCCAAAATGACCCCAAAAATTCCCATTTTTTTTACGTCCTCAGCTGAGGAAATCGAGGCCAAGGTCGCCGCGTTCGCTCCCAAATTCCCCATTTTTCACCCTAAAATCCCCATTTTTTCACCAAAATTCCCCATTTTTTTTTCCCAAATTTCCTAAAATTCCAATTTTTTCCCAAAATTCCCATTTTTCACCCCAAAATTCCCATTTTTTCATCTCCTCAGCCGAGGAAATCAAGTCCAAAGTCGCCGCGTTCGCTCCCAAATTCCCCATTTTTCACCCTAAAATCCCCATTTTTTCACCAAAATTCCCCATTTTTTTTTTCCCAAATTTTCCAAAATTCCCAAATTTCCCAAAATTCCCATTTTTCACCCCAAAATTCCCATTTTTTCCAGCTACTCAGCCGAGGAAATCGAGGCCAAGGTCGCCACGTTCCGGGTGATGCTCCTGGAGAAGGACGAGAGCCCCGGGGAGGCCGAGCAAAAACCCACGTGAGACCCCCAAAATTAATTAATTAACGCTAATTAACCAATTAATTAATGATTAATAGATGCTTAATTAGTTTTTAGTTAATTAGGAGTTAATTAGAGGGGAATTAAAGGTTAATTAATGGGGTTTAGAGTGGTTGAATGACCCCAAGAACGAGCAGCTCCTATGTGGAAAAGATTAATTAACCAATTAATTATTGGTTAATTAGTGGTTATAATTAACTGATTAATTAATGGTTAATTAGTAGTTAATTGGGGGTTAATTATTGGTTAATAAGGAATTAATTAGAGGGTAATTAATGGGGTTTAGAGTGGTTGAATGAGGGCAAAAACGAGCGGTGACTCCTCCATTGGCAACGCTAATTAATGAATTAAGTAATGGTTAATTAGTGGTTATTTAGGGGTTACAATTAATCCATTTTTTAATGGTTATTTAGTGGTTATTTAGGGGTTAATTAGAGATTTATTAGGGGTTAATTAGAGGGTAATTAATGGTTATTAAAGTGGCAGAACGAGGGTAATGAGCCCAAAACGATTGGCTCTGTGGATAATGTTAATTAACCAATTAATAGTTAATTAATGGTGGTTTGGGGATTATAGTTAGCCAATTAATTTGTGGTTATTTAGAGTTTGATTACAGGTTAATTAGTGGCTATTTAGGGGTCAATTAGGGGTTAATTAAAGGCTAATTAATGATGATTAGAGTGGCTGAATGAGCGCAAGAACGAGCGGCTCCGCACTGGCAATTCCTCTATGGATATCTCTAATTAACCAATTAATTACTGGCTAATTAGTGATTATTTTGGGGTTATAGTTAACC
>NW_026628280.1:0-2370 GCF_030028575.1 Malurus melanocephalus
GGGGTTATTTGTGAAGGATTTGTGCTGCTCAAAGCAGGTCCTGAACATCCCCTCCGGAATCACGGGGCGTTTGGGATTATTCCTGGAGGATTTGGGCTGCTCAAAGCAGGTCTGGAATATCCCCTCTGGAATCACGGGGGTTTTGGGATTATTCCTGAGCCCCCATCCCGGTGCAGCCACACCCAATGGGGTTTTCCGATGCCACTGGGACCCGCTGTGGTCCCCGTGCCTCTGTGGGGTTGTCACAGACGTGACCAGAGCATCTTCCCATTGTTTTTTTCCTGAATCCCTGTTCATTTTTTACTGGAAAACATTGGGATTCCAACCCCCCTGTGGAGATGCCACCCCTTAGCGGACCGGGGGCGCTCCCCAAATCAGAACCTCACCGGGAAGAAATTCCTCCAATTTTCCCCAAATCTGCACCTCGGCGTTTTTCCTGCCCTGAGAACCCATCAGGTGTTGAGGTTGAGCTCCTGCGAGGCTGAGCAGCCGCTGCCACCCCGCCGCCGCTGCAGCCCTCATGTTTATTAATCGAGATGAATATTTATGCAAAGTTCCTCTCTCCGGCGCGGCTGCTCCAGTGCGGGGGTGATCTGGCCGCTGCTGCCGGGCTGGGCAGTGAGATGGAGCTGGAAAAAGAACCGAGGGTGGGATTGCTCCGAGCCGAGCTGCTCTGGGGCAGGGAGGATCTTCCAGGGAGGATTTATCCTCTCCGAATGTTCCTGGAGGTGAAAATCCCGCGGTTATCCCATCAATGGTGTGCTGGTCCCTTAATCCCACAGGCCCAGCAGGGAGGTCACAACCTCACCGGGAAGAAATTCCTCCAATTTTCCCAAAAAAATTCCTCCAATTTTCCTCAAATCTGCACCTCACCGGGCAGAAATTCCTCCAATTTTCTCAAAAAATTCCTCCAATTTTCCCCAAATCTGCACCTCAATGGGCAGAAATTCCTCCAATTTTCCCCAAATCTGCACCTCACGGGCAGAAATTCCTCCAATTTTCCCCAAATCTGCACCCCACCGGGCAGAAATTCCTCCAATTTTCCCCAAAAATTCCTCCAATTTTCCCCCAAATCTGCACCTCACCGGGCAGAAATTCCTCCAATTTCCAAAAAAATTCCTCCAATTTTCCCCAAATCTGCACCTCACCGGGCAGAAATTCCTCCAATTTTCCCAAAAAATTCCTCCAGTTTCCCCCAAATTTGCACCTCACCGGGCAGAAATTCCTCCAATTTTCCCAAAAAATTCCTCCAATTTTTCCCAAATTTGCACCTCAATAGGAAGAAATTCCTCTAATTTCCCCAAATCTGCACCTCACCGGGCAGAAATTCCTCCAATTTTCCCCAAAAATTCCTTCAATTTTCCCCAAATTTGCACCTCAATGGGCAGAAATTCCTCCAATTTTCCCCAAATCTGCACCTCAATGGGCAGAAATTCCTCAAATTTTCCCCAAATCTGCACCTCACGGGCAGAAATTCCTTGAGTTTTCCCCAAAAATTCCTCTAATTTCTCCAAAACTGCACCTCACCGGGCAGAAATTCCTCCTATTTTCCCCAAATCTGCACCTCACGGGCAGAAATTCCTCCAATTTCCCCCAAAATCTCTTCCCAGCGTGCCTGGCTCTGCACCCCGTCAGTTGGCCGTGCTCTCAGTCCGGAATGAACCACACAGTGAAATCTATTCCGTGGTTTATTCATTTCCTCCTCATCATCATCTGGGCTTCCCTCGCTCTTTATTTTTTTTTCTGGGTTTTTTTCTTCCTGAAACCAGCGGGAAAAAAACCACGTGAAGGTGCCCGGGATGGAGCAGCGGCCGCGGGCAGGGCCGGTGCCGGGCACCGAGCGAGCGGCCCAGGCTCCTCCGCAGGCTCTCACAGCCTTCTCCCATCACAGCGGATTATCCTACAAACCCAGCTCCCCTATTTACGACCGGTTTTTTTTTTATTTTTATTTTATTTTTTTGTTTGTTTTTTTTTTTCCGCTGGAGCAATTCGCGAAGTTTACGGGAAGCGATTCCGACAAGCGGCTGTCGTTACCGGCTGCTCCGGGGCTCGCCCCCGCTGTTCCAGCCGAGTTTCTCCCGCTTGAACCTTTCCGAAAAAAAAAACCAAAAACCTCTGCTCCCCTTCCCCGCTCAGGGCGCACAATCCCCGGGGATCGAGCCCACCGCGGGCCGCAGCAGCTCGGGGGTTGGATGAGCATCCCCAAACCCCCGGTCGGGAGCTGGACTCAACTCCTGCCTGAATCCTCAGCGGGCACAGAGCAGCTGCCACCTCGGTGACTCTCGCTGTCCCTGATTTCTGTGCCAAATCAAGGGGAAACGAGAGCTCTGTGTTGGTAACAGCAGTGCCGGGTGCCCGGGGAGCCCCTGG
>NW_026628281.1:0-2361 GCF_030028575.1 Malurus melanocephalus
TTTGCAGTTGAACAACTTTGCTTGCATCTTATTTTAAGTCAAATTGTTTGCAAGAGAGTGACTTACCAGTTTAATATCGATGCCTGTAGCACTGGCATCCAAGGAATTTTCTATCAGCTCCTTTACCACGCTGACAACAGAAGTAATCACCTGAGAGCTTGAAAGGAGCCGGATTGTCTCTCCCGGCAGCTGCTTCATGGTGGAATAAGGTTCAGGGAAGCTGCACAGAAAAATAACAGAAAAAGAATGTAAAAGGAACACTACAATTACACATTTCTAAGAAACTGTTTCACAGGAACTTCYAGATGTAGAAAAACACAACATYATGGTTGGAAATTTTCACRTTACAGTGGTACCCAGCTTCCTCTGCAGTCAATAGGAGTTGGGAGAGAAGTGGGGAGGCAATACAGTGGTGCTAAAGAAAAGCCATATTCAATGGCAGCGTGATGTACTGGCAAAAATGGAAACCAAACCAAACCCAAAAAAGTTCTGTGTTACAATCTTGCCTCTCTAATCTGACGGACTGTGTGTCCTCAGGCAGCTCATTCTATTTCTGTGTCAGTGTATCTCTAACTTGAAAATGAAGATGCTGTATAATCAGTGGAGATATCTCTTTTTAATTACTGGAAATACACAGGGTTATAACATTCTTGCTGTGTTATAGAGCCACTCTACCATGAAGAAATCGTAAATGCATCTGTGAATTTTAGCATGCATTTCTGTTTAACTACCCACACCAACACAAATAACTAAGCCCCAGGGAAACTATTTTGCTGATCCTTGCAGCCTGCCACAAAAGAATTCAACCAGTTTTTTACACATATGGAAAAGGCAGGGGAAAGAGCGGTGCTAGGCAGCTCTTTGCACCTCCAGCTTGGTTCAAACAGGTTTCTTCTCTTCTCTGGGTTGTTATATAATGCTATTTATTCTGAAAGGTAAACCGTTCTGACAGTCCTGGCTTCCCCATCGATTCAGGCCAAGGTATCTGCTAAAGAGCAGAGACTGCACACTCAGCACCTGTCGCAAGGATATGAGCACACGTGGAGGAATGGAACAAACGCAGATTTCCTTCTGACACAGCCAGGACCTGGTGAGGGATTGCAGCCAACACCCCTAAGCATCACTACCCTGCAGGGTATATACAGCCAACAGAACAATTACAGGACACTTCTCTGCCTCAACATCCTTCTACAGATAACTACTCTTAAAACATAAAAGACAAAGTAAAAATGTGGTTACTAGGTTGGAGGGGGGGGGGAAGGAAGTACAGTGTTATGAAGTACAAACACCACTGAAACTTTTCTAAACATCTGCAAAGGGGGATTTTGTTTATTATTATTTACATTGCAAAGGGAGTTTGCCTTTCAGATGTGGTAAAGGTATCTGATAGACCGTTTTTCCACCGATTGGAAAATGACGAGAAAAGGTACGCTGCTGAAGAGGGACCAATATTAGTCACGCACACGTGCTCAGAGAGGCAGGTTTTGAGGCATTCATGAATTATACAGGACTCCTGTGTCAAGTGCTTCATGATTTACTCATGGGAGTAAATCAGATGGGAGCTGGGTGTCTCCATCAAAAGACACTGACTAAGACATGGAGAGGTGTTAAAACAGAAACGCTGCAGATCTCAAAGACAAATGTTCTATGAGGCGTGATTGATGCAGGCAGGTGGGGAAAGGAATCATCTCCTGGTGTGCACTCCTCTGCCCTGGACCCAAACTGAAGGATGCAGCGCTGATCACATCTCAGGAACACCTGTTGGGAGACAGGGAGGGGCCCCTGGATCTTCCTACCTATGATAATGCATCCAACCCATGATGACTGCTAGCTAAAACACGTATCTTTCAGCTCAAGCCACCTTACTACTGTAACTCTTCACGGACCACATAGGTTACCATGCTCTGTGGGAATGCATAGCATTTTCTGCGTGTGAGCCCCATCACTGATATAATCCTTATTTCCCTTTACACAAAGTCCGACGCGCCAACAACTGCGGTTCTACACGCCCTCAGCTAAACCGGGAGTAAAACCTCCCTCAATTTCATGGCTCCGGCCCCACAGACTTCTGGAGCCGGACTCCCCTCTTCTCCTGAGCACCGCGTTTCTCAGGGGCCCACCCCAGCACGCACTGAGGCAATTCTCCGCTTTACGTGGGGAGAAAACGGGCGATAATGTGCAGATAAACCCTGCGGGCCCTCGAGTTTACCCCAAGCCACACGAGCCATCCGCAGTTCCCGGTTCTCCTGCGAGAGGCGGGGCGCCGCTCCCGCTCGGCGAGGCGYTCGCCGCTCCCGGGGCCTGCCCGGCCTCTGCCCAGGGCCCAGGGCCGCCCCGGCTCAGCCGCCCACGGGAAGCTGC
>NW_026628282.1:0-2422 GCF_030028575.1 Malurus melanocephalus
GTGCTCCCTGGCTTTGTGGTGACAGCGGGGAGGTGACACTGGGTGAGGTCATCCCTGGCCTGATGTGACAGCTCCGGGGCTGGCTCGGGTCCAGGAACCTGTCCTAAATGATGGAATGAGCGCCTAAAATCCATCCTGAATGAGGGAATGAGTGCCTAAAATCCATCCGGAATGATAAACACCATAAATCCATCCCAAATGATGGAATGAGCACCTAAAATCCATCCCAAGGATGGAATGATCACCAAAAATCCATCTCAAGGATAGAGATGGGCATGATAAACCCATCCTAAGGGATGGAGATGAGCACCATGAACCCATCCCTAATGATAAACACGATAAATCCATCCCAAGTGATGGAATGAGCGCCAAAATCCATCCTGAATGATGGAATGAGCACCAAAAATCCATCCTAGGGGATCATCACCATAAACCCATCCCAAATGATGGAACGAGTGCCAAAACCCCATCCTAAATGATGGAATGAGCACCTAAAATCCATCCTGAATGATAAACACCATAAATCCATCCCAAATTATAAACACCATAAATCCATCCCAAGGGATGGAGATGAGCATCCTAAATGATGGAACGAGTGCCTAAAATCCATCCGGAATGATAAACACCATAAATCCATCCCAAGGATGGAATGAGCGCCTAAAATCCATCCTGAATGATGCAACGAGCGCCTAAAATCCACCCCAAGGATGGAAATAAACACCATAAATCCATCCCAAATGATGGAATGAGCGCCTAAAATCCATCTCAGGGATGGAGATGAGAACCATAAACCCATCCTAAGGGATGATCAACAGAAATCCATGCCAAATGATAAACACCATAAATTCATCACAAGTGATGTAATGAGCACCATGAACCCATCCCAAGGATGGAGATGAGCACAATAAACCCATCCCAAATGATAAACACCATAAATCCACCCTGAATGATAGAATGAGCACGTAAAATCCATCTCGAGGATGGAATGAGCACCTAAAATCCACCCCAAGGATGGAACTATCACCAAAAATCCATCTCAACGATAGAGATGGGCATGATAAACCCATCCTAAGGGATGGAGATGGGCACCATGAACCCATCCTGAATGATGGAATGATTACCAGAAATCCATCTCAAGGATGAAGATGAGCACCACAAACCCATCCCAAATGATAAACACTGTAAATCCATCCCAAATGATGGAATGAGCGCCTAAAATCCATTTCAATAATGGAATGAGCACCTAAAATCCATCCCGAATGATGGAATGAGCGCCTAAAATCCATCTCAAGGATGGAGATGAGCACCATGAACCCATCCTAGGGGATGATCATAAACCCATCCCAAATGATAAACACCATAAATCCATCCCAAATTATAAACACCATGAATTCATCCCAAATGATGGAATGAGCGCCTAAAATCCATCTCAAGTGGAGATGAACACCATGAACCCATCCCAAATTATGGAATGATCACCAAAAATCCATCCCAAATGATGAACACCGTAAATCCATCCCAAGGGATGAAATGATCATCAAAAATCCACCCCAAGTGGAGATGAGCACCACAAATCCATCCTAAGGGATGAGCACCATGAACCCATCCCAAATGATGAAATGAGCGCCTAAAATCCATCCCGAATGATGGAAGGAGCTTCAAAAATCCACCCCAAGGACGGAGATGAGCACCATGAACCCATCCTGACAGATAAACACCATAAATCCATCCCAAATGATGGAATGAGCGTCAAAAATCCATCCCAAATGATGGAATGAGAGCCAAAATCCATCCCAAGGATGGAATGAGAGCCTAAAATCCATCCCAAGGATGGAATGAACGCCAAAAATCCATCCTGAATGATAAACACCAAAAACCCATTGTGAATGATGGAATGAGTGCCTAAAACCCATCCCAAGGATGGAATGAGTGCCAAAAATCCATCCCAAATGATGGAATGAGAGCCTAAAATCCATCCCGAATGATAAACACCATAAATCCATCCTGAATGATGGAATGAGCACCAAAAATCCATCCCAAATTATAAACACCATAATCCATCCCAAAGGAAGAGATGAGCACCATAAATCCATCCTGAACAATGGAATGAGCGCCATAAATCCATCCCAAGGGATGGAGATGGGCACCATAAACCCATCCTAGGGGATGCTCATCATAAATCCATCCTGAATGATGGAATGAGCGCCCAAAATCCATCTCAAGGATGGAATGAGAGCCTGAAATCCATTCTGCATGATGGAATGAGCACCAAAAATGCAGCCCAAGGGATGGAGATGAACACCATAAACCCATCCTAAGGGATGATTACCACATATCCATCCCAAATGATGGAATGATCTCTAAAATCCACCCCAAGGGATAGAGATGAGCACCACAAATCCATCCGGAATGATGGAATGAG
>NW_026628283.1:0-2419 GCF_030028575.1 Malurus melanocephalus
AATACCTCAGGTCTGCTTTTATGAACTTTAATCTGTAATATCTGCGGGCTTTAATAACCTACACAGGGCAATAATAAATACCTTTGTACTCATTGCCTGATTTCTGATTTGGGTTTTGGTTGATGCTGACTCCACTAAAATATAGTTTAGGTGAATGCCACTATTAAGTGATATTATTCTTTAGCTGGAAACCAAAGATGAAGATTGAATAACAAATGCTGCTTATTACCAGATTGCAAAGACAAACTTATATTTTAAGATAAAGACACCACTTTCAGAAAGCTTGAAAAAAAGTTACTGACAAACCAGCATCTCACTTTCCTTTCAAGAACAGTAATTACATGATTGGGTTGTCTATGTAATTATCATTGATTTTTAGCAGGCATTTAATGCTACGTTCATGAAATTTTTAGTCTGTAGAGAATGTATTTTCTGGTTTTTAGCATGGTGTCCAATCAAACACTTCAAATATGGTTTAAGCCTATCTATAGGTTATCTGAACTAGATTTATTTTACCTCGCTTTATTCATAATTTTTTTCAGTTTCCTTGCCTAGATTTTCCCAAGACTGGTGGGTAGTTCCGTGGTGGAGGAAAATAAGTTATATTTCTGTTCACAATATCTATATTCTTTGAAGAAATGTGGGATTCTGAGATCACCTAGTGTGAAGAAAAAGATGAAGTTATTGTGGGACATTGAAACAGATAAGAATGAAAATTTTCACTTCTCTAATTAAGACAATATGGATGGGTCCTGCTCATGGATTTTGCAGAAAAGCTTCAGGAAAAAAGGATGAGCTCCTCAAATAAGATGGAAAAATTGACAACTCATGCCTCAAGCCTCAGCTCACACACACATATCCAAAAAATTGTAAAGAAATATAGGCCAACAAGAGTATTTATGACCTATTCATGCGATCTAAGTATTGTAATTTCTTGAAAAACTTATGCTGTTAAACAGAGCCATTAATAAACATAAGAAAATAAGCCTTGAGGGAGTTTGGCAGGTGTTTGGTTTAGTTTTTTAAGTTTAGTTTCTTTGGTTGGTTGTTTTTTTTTTTAACTTACAAGCATTGCAAAGGTTTATATCTTAATCTGTAGTTGTATTTGCTAAAGCTTCACTGTTGCTCACACCTTTTTTTGAAAGGAAGAGAAAGATTAAGTTTGAATGGCATCTCTGATGTTTCAAAATTCCTAAGTGAACACAAACAAAATGAGATATAATATGCATTTAAAAAAAAAAATCAGTAAAGCTAAGAAATTTGTGTTGTAATACATATTTTCCTGCCTGGAATGATTTACTGAGATAAGCATGGTTGGGATTGTCTGCCAATGATCCAGCATTTTTTTTTCCTTCACATGAACCTAAGCCAGGATACCCTGCTGGGCCCATTTTCTAACACAACTGTGTCTCAAAAGACAGGAATCTTTTTTTAGATGCTTCTGACAAAAGCAGTGCTTGGAGCAATATTGTGGATGAACCCAGTACYAAAATCCTAGATGGTGGTAGTTAAGCAACACTTGATAATCACAACATAAATCTTCATCCCACCATGCAAGATGTAGTCTATTAAATGGTGATACTCTATACCATAAAATATGATATACTTACATGACTTTCCGGATGGTATTAGTGACATTTTGTGTATAATTTGCATATGCAAATTGCACATTTCTATGCCAGCTGTAAAGTTTAAATTTTTTTGCCTRTAAAACATGCAATAACACTTTGCTATATGGTTTTATGGATAGGTGTGGTATTAACAGAAAAATGTCTTTACTAAAGYTGGAAGTTAAAAACTCGTTGATAGAGGATAGCACTGCTCAGTGCTGTCCCATTAACAACCACCATCACTAGAAACTCCCAGAACATATTTAATTTCATTTGCCAGTTTCTGTTGATTTTTTTTTTTTTTTTGCCAGCAATTCTGTTAATTTACCCCTATCAAGCAAGAATCCAAAGAAATTACAAATCATATTGTCACATGATAAATAATCCTAGAGGAAGACAGGGACTGGGAACAGTTGTGTCTCCAATGCATCATAGGCCAGGGGTAGTTCCCATAATTAATTTTTCCCAAATATAACATTTTAAGGAAGGTCTTGTAATTTAAGTGGCTGAAAACTACTTTAGCTGACTTGTTTGATAATATCAGAAGAAAAAAACACCACACAGATCTGACAAAACTGCTCAGCTGCGTTTTTTGGGGGGGATTATCTCTGGCAAGGTCTGATCCACCTCTAGTTTCAATGCAGCAGCCATGCACATTGATGCTGACAACTTGTCACATTTACAGCACAAGTTTGTCGTGGAAAACCTGCTTTTTGTGTGTTTATCCCTAACTGCATTCTAAATGGAAATTAGGAAGCCAAAGCTATGTGTTTTCAACAGGAATCTGTAGGCTTTTGTTTAAAAAAAAA
>NW_026628284.1:0-2362 GCF_030028575.1 Malurus melanocephalus
ATGGGGGGGATCGGCCCCAGGGGGACCCTACAGCGCCGGGGGTCCCGTGGGGGGGTCCAGGGCGGGGTTCGGCCCAAGGTCCCATCCCGGCTCCCCTGGAGGGTCCCTGCGACTCTCCCGGACCCCCCCAGTCCCTCCCGGTCCCCCCGAACCTGGAGCGGCTCCGCGGCGGCCGCGAACAAGATGGAGCCGGGCGGGGGGCGCGGAGAGGGGCCGGGAGCGGGACGGGATGGGGTGGGAATGGGGAGGGGTCGGAGTGGGAATGGGGTGGGATCGGGGCCGGGATTGGGGTGGGATCGGGGATCGGCTGGGCTCTGCCCCCGGCACCGCCCCTCTCCCGCCCCGCGGGGCCCCGAGGGTCCCCCGCGCCTCCCAAAGTTCCTAAAGTACGTCCCGTGCATCCGAAAGTGTCCCCAAATGTCCCAAAGCGCCCCCACCGCACTCCTGAGGAATCCCCTCGTGTCACAAAGYCCCTCCTCGTGCTCCGAAGTGGCCCCGCTGTCCCGAAGTGGCTCCACTGTGCCCCAAAGTGTCCCTGCTGCACCCTAAAAGCATTGTCTTGTCCCCCAAGTACCCCGCAAGTTCTCTCCTGCATTCCAAACGTCCCTAATTGTGTCCCAAAGTGTCCCTGTTGTGTCCCAAAGTGTCCCTGTTGTCTCCCAAGCCACCACTCCTGCACCCCTGAAGTTTCCCTTTGTGCCCTGAAAAGCCCTCGTGCCTCAAAAGGTTCTCACTGCACCCCGAAGTGTCCCTGTCTTGTCCCAAAGTGTCCCCACGGCAGCCGGGCTTGGCCCCATTACACACCCGAAGTGTCCCAGCAGTGTCCCCAAGTGTCCCTTCTGTACCCCTCTGTCCCAAACTGCTGCCATGTGCTGGCCTTGCTGTGTCCCAAAGCGTCACCCCTCTGTCCCCACGCCTCCTCCTCGTGTCCCTGCCATGCTCTTTATTGTCCCCATTGTGTCCCAAAGCGCTTCAGTCACGTCCCTTCCCATCCTTTTTGTGTCCCATCCACTCCTGGTCATGTCCCAGCTTGTCACCATCGTGACCCAACATGTCCCCACCCCAGGAGGTGGCTCTGGGGGGCAGGAACTCACGTCCCGTGACTGTGGCTCTCATCCCATGTCCCCGCTGCCTGCGGTGACACTTGTGGTGACACCGGGTTTGGTGACGCCAGCTGGGAATGTCCCAGGTCCCCTTGTCCTCAGGAGGTGTCCCCAAGGGTCACCAGGAGCCACAGAGCACCAAGCCCCTGCTGTGCCACCACTGTCCCCATGTCCTGTCACCAACACCTGAACCCTSGTGGCTGAACGGGCTCTTTATTTGGGGTGGGGGGCTCCGGCCACAGCACTGCCCAGCTGCTCCCCACCCACCCACCGGTGCCACCGTCCAGCGGGCACTGCCCACCGGACACTCCATCCCCTCACCCCGGCTCGGCGAGCTGGGCACTGCGGAGCTCCCTGTCCCACTGACCATGGGGACACCCTGAGCCCCACACATCCCCAGGGCTCAACCCCCGTGGATCCAGCCCCACAAGGTGACCCATCAGGGTGTCCACCCCTCTAGCAGGGTCACCAAGGTGACACACGGCCGAGTCCTTCCCGGAGCTGTGACTGCCACCAGCCAGTCCGAGGTGACACACAGCCGAGTCCTTCCCGGAGCTGTGACTGCCACCAGCCACTCTGAGGTGACAGAAGCTGAGTTCATCCCAGAGCCACAACTGCCACCAGCCAGTCCCGGGTGACATGGCCGACTCCTTCCCCGAGCCGCTGCTCCACCGAGTCCCCACCGCTGGGTTTGTCCCCACACTGGGTTTGTCCCCACACGTGTCCCCACGGGGTTTATCCCTCGGGGAAGATGGCCCCGTAGTGGTTGAGGATGTGCTCCACCACCTGGTTCTGGAACACCATGTGCACAGCCATGTTGCCCTCCTCGCTGGCCGGCCGCAGCAGCGTGGGGCCGAAGACGATGGCCATGCTCTGCACTGACATGCGGTTCTTGTCCTTGTGCTCCACCACCCTGCGGGGACGGGGGASGTGTCACCGGCCTGGTGGCACCGGCACAGCCCTGACCTCGGGCCTGTCCCCACATTTGTGCTCTGCCCTCCTGCAACGGGTTGGGAATGAGGGAACAAGGGGGTGTCACCTGCACAGGTGGCGGAACAGGACCTTCATGGTGTCGTGGTGGGCGGGAGGCAGGGACAGCACCAGGTCCCGGATGCAGCGGCCCCGCAGTGACAGGTCCTGGATCTCTGTCAGGGAGGGATGGAGGGCACGGTGGGGCGCTGGCTCCGGCAGCCACACCGCCCCTCCATCCCCATCCCCATCTCCATTCTCATCCTCATCCCATCTCCATCACCAACCCC
>NW_026628285.1:0-2419 GCF_030028575.1 Malurus melanocephalus
TGCTTAAAGAGCTTGATGCAGTAACTTATTCAACACCCTCTGTAAGCAAGTAGAGAAATAAAGTCTAAAAGGCAAAACTAACAGCGGGATCAAAAGAGTACTAATACACTAATTAACAAGGTTTTCTACAACACAGCAATTCAAAAACGATACAGAAATAATTGTCTTAGCTCCACAAGGCTGTTATACCTTCATGGTAGTTATCCAAATTGTGAGTGATTACTAAGTAACAAACATGGCATGAAGGGGTACAATATCAGTGATAGAAAGAATCTATCTGGCTTAGCATTTTGATTTTGAGATTTGAAGGTCACTGTTGTTAGCAAAACTTCACTGCATTTTAGCAGAACAAGAAAAGCATATGTATGTTATGGCATAGACAGTATTGCTGCTCATACTGAATAGAACTGCATTTCACTGTGCAGAATACCAGAGGTGCAAATGCTCTGTAGGATACTTCTTAGAAATAAAATGGCAAAATAGATATCAAAACTTTATTTAGTGAAAAAGGGTAATTGGGTTATTATATAATTTAGAGTCTGGTAAAAGAAAAGGCTTTAAAAATGGTCTGAAATTCTACAAATTAAGTGCTTTTTCAGGTTTTCTAATTAGCTAAGGAATTTCATGCTTTTTGAGGGATTAGTTTCATCACTGGTCATCATAACACTATTTTTGTCTAGTGTCATGGGATCATTTTAATTTTTCTTAAAGCTGACCAAACTTACCATTGCTCTCTTTCAGAATGCTATTACTTAGTAATCTTCTTGACTTTAATACAACAAGAACAATCAACTAACTTTTTTTTTCTTATTCTTATTATCCTATAGTGAACAAACAAGCAAAAGAAACAAGCAAAATAACAACAATAAATTCTAAAACAATAAGTGTAAAAAGGTTACATCAATAAATCTTCAAAATAGTAACTATAGGTTATCTGAAGTCTGCATACTGTCATTTGGTCAGCAGCAAGGGACAGGGGCAGTCTTTTTGTGCTGTCTCTTCAGACGATTGACGGCTTTYRAAGCAGCTTTTGRGGACTGGCCAGGTCCTCATAACTGACTTCTTCCAGCAAGTTGAAATCYACCTAAGCCTGTCAGGGTAGAAAAGCACAAATATTCTCCGCCCTAAACGATACCTTTAGTTGGTCTCTGCCAGATACCCATCTCTGGGTCTGACTAGATCTCAAAACATATAGCGGCTTGTAACTTAAGAAGCAGTCTTCAAATCAATGTGAAGTATATTCTTACAACTCTTTTTTATCCTAAAAAATACCTTTGTTATTTAAGTTAAATGTGTGTATCTTTTATTCAGAAAGCAGGTATATCTAATAAAGGAAAGCTGAAAGAATTAGCAATGTACTGCTATAAGTGGCACACAGAACTGCAGCCTAATTTACATCTGCTGCAATAGTCGAATCACAGAGCTGTTGAGAAAATAGGGGTAAAATACAACTYACTTTGAGGTCAAGCCCATTTACACATTATTAGCTGTGCAAGAGTATGAGAGGTTTGACTCCTTTAGTTTCACATACAATACTTACAAGAGTATCACTTTTATGTCAGAGTCATGTAGCAACAACTAAAGCTCTTTCAAAGAGACTTCAGAAGCAATTTAAGCAACACAAGTATTGCTCTTACTGCAGATATACAGAAAACTGCACTTTTCTCGTGCTTACGGTAGTAAGGCAATTTACCAATACTGGATAAATGTTGGCATGAGGTCTCTTGCTTTCTCCCAGTATTCAGTATGGGCTGAAATACACAAGTCTTCATCCTTAAGGGATGCTGCACTGTGTTAACTCTGTATGGCATTGTGTTTTATAGACTCCTATATGTTGTTTTTTAACATTTTAGTTCTCTGTGTTATTTCACACTGGTATAGACTCACACAAAGCTTGTTTTTCTCTACGGCTAAAAGGTCATTGTTAGACTGAATATTGTAATTTCTTAACTTCTCACTGTTTTTCTGCGTATGATTTGCGGTTTTAAATATTCTGAAATACACAGAGCAACTTATTTATATTCTTATAACTCTTAGGAGTAAAGCTTATTCATGTTAAAAAAGCAGACAATTAATGCACTTGTATTTTAGAGCAGAAAGTACTCTTAGGAGAAAAACTACATCTCTTTTTCTCAAAGTGTAGCACTGCAACCTGAAAAGATGCAATAACTATTAAAATTCAAACATAAAATACAAATACAGAAGCAAAAGAATATTGTTAATAATACTAAAAGACAGAAACACACTATTGTTAAAAGAAGTTTCAAATAATGTTTTAGATCTAACTTCAATCTTCTTCACAGGAGAAGATGCTTCTGAGATTAGAAAAAGAAATTAACACTAAAGCATATTTTCAATAGCACATGGGCATGGTTAGCAGACTTATCCTGTGACAGCTATTTTCAAAAAATATAATTTC
>NW_026628286.1:0-2357 GCF_030028575.1 Malurus melanocephalus
ACCGCCGGGATCCTCAAACCCATCGGAATATCCCAAAACCCTCCCAAAATTTGCTCCGATTTCACCCCAAATCCACCTGGAGACCCCCGGGGAGCGAATTCCCGATCCCGGAATTCCCAGGAATTCCCTGAGCACTCCCGAATTTACACAAAAATGCCCCAAATCTGCAGCGATTTCCTGGCTCCGGCACCTCCAGAAGCGATGCCCCAAAATTCCACGATTTCCCCCCAAATTCACCTCGAACGCCCCCAAAATTAAACAGCGTTTTGGACAGGAAGAGCCTGAGGATTTTTGGGAGGGATTCTCTGGGATTTTGGGGAAGAACCCCCAGGATTTTGGGGAGAAATCCTGGGATTTTGGGGAGAAGTTTTGTGATGGGAAGCTCAGGGCTTTAGGGAGGGAAATTGCTGGGATTTAAGAGCAAGAAAACCCTGGGATTTCTGGGGAGGAATCCCCAAGATTTTTGGGGAGGAATTCCCAGAACTTTGGGGCTGGGAGCGCCCAGGATTTTGGGGAGAAACCTCCAGGATTTTTTGGGGAGAAACCTCCAGGATTTTTTCAGGCAAGGATCTGCAGGATCCGAGGATGGGGAACCCCCAGGATTTGGGGGAAAGGTCTGGGAATGTCGGGACCCTCCAGAAAAACCCCGAATGGGTGGAAAAATCAGCGATTTTTATTGGGGGGGTCCCGGGGGGGTCCCGGGCTCGGCCATTCCCAGGATTTGGCAGCTCGGGAGCATCTCCTGGAGCAGCGGCCGCAGCAGCGCCGGACTGGGCAGGGAGAGCCCCGACAGGTCCAGAGAGCGCAGAGACCTGCGGGAAACGCAACTGGGATGGACTGGGAGGGACTGGGAGGGACTGGGAGGGGATTGGGGGGACATTTGGGACACTGGAGGACACTGAGGTGACACTGGGGTGACATCAGAGGGTCCCAGGTGACTCTGGGGTGGCACTGGGGAGTCCCAGGTGACTCTGAGGGGTCCCAGGTGACACTGGGTGACACTGGATGACACTGGATGACGCTGGGGTGACACCGGGTGACACTGGGGGTGACAGATGACATTGGGGTGACACCGGGTGACACAGGGGTCACATTGGGGAGGGTCCCAGGTGACACTGGGGTGACACTGGATGACACTGGGTGACACTGGGGTGACATCAGAGGGTCCCAGGTGTTTCTGGGGTGGCACTGGGGAGTCCCAGGTGACTCTGAGGGGTCCCAGGTGACATTGGGGTGACATTGGGTGACACTGGGGTGACACTGAGGTGACACTGGGTGACACCGGGTGACACAGGTGTCTCACCTGAGGTGGTGCAGCGTGGCCAGGCCCCTCTCGGTGACCTGGGGACACCGGGCCAGCCCCAGGTGCTGCAGGGTGGCCCCGAGGCCGTGGAGCCGCCCCAGGGCCCAATCGGAGACGTGGGGACAATCTGAGAGATCCAGGTGGGACAGGTGTGACAGGGACACTGCGGGGACAGGGACAGGGACACTGTGAGACAGGGACAGGTGTGACAGGGACACTGCGGGGACAATGACAGGTGTGACAGGTGTGACAGTGACAGGGACACTGCGGGGACAGGGACAGGGACAGGTGTGACCCCAGGGGTGACAGGGACACTGTGGGGACAGGGACAGGGACACTGCGGGGACAATGACAAGGGACACTGTGAGACAGGGACAGGTGTGACAGTGACAGGGACAGGTGTGACAGGTGTGACAGGGACACTGTTTTTAGGCTGGTTTGGGGTGTTTTTGGGGTATTTGGGATGTTTTTTGGGTCTCACCCAGGTTGTCCAGCCCCTCGTAGGTGACCTTTGGGGTATTTTGGGATATTTGGGGGTGTTTTTAGGATATTTTGGGATATTTTGGGATATTTTAGGATATTTTGGGGTGTTTTGGGGCTCACCCAGGTTGTCCAGCCCCTCGTAGGTGACCTTTGGGGTGTTTTGGGGGTATTTTGCAGTATTTTTTGCCTGTTTTGGGGTATTTTTGGGTATTTGGGGTGTTTTTGGGATGTTTTTGGGGCTCACCCAGGTTGTCCAGCCCCTCGTAGGTGACCGAGGTCCCGCTCAGGTCGATGCCCACCAGGGGCAGGTGGCAGAGCCGGGACAGCTCCGAGCGGCTCCCGGGGCGGATCCAGCGCTGCTCCCCCAAAAACCTGCGGGGTCGGGACCCCAAAAATGAACCCAAAAACCTGCGGGGTCGGGGGGGTCAGGGTCCCAAACCCCCCCAACTAGGGGGGTGCACCCCAAAAAGGGGAGGGGCTCACCTGACCCCTCCCCCACAGGACAAGGTGAATTCGGCGGCAGCGACGTCGTCCCCAAAGGATTCCCGGAGGGATTGGCGGCTCCTGGGGG
>NW_026628287.1:0-2417 GCF_030028575.1 Malurus melanocephalus
CCAGTCCCTCTCCAGCTCTCCTGGAGCCCCTTCAGGCCCCAAAAGGGGCTCTGAGCTCTCCCTGGACCCTTCCCTTCTCCAGGGGAACATTCCCAACTCTCCCAGCCTGGCTCCAGAGGGGCTCCAGCCCTTGGAGAATTTCCMTGGATTCCTCTGGATCCCTCCAGCAGCTCCAGCTCCTCCTGCTGTGGGATCCCATGGCTGAGGCAGCTCTGCACRTGGGGYAGAATTCCCCCTTTCCTGCAGCTCATCCTTTGGGATGATCCCAAAACCCCGTCAGCAATGAAATTACAGGAGGCACCTGGAAAAATGGGTTTATCCAGAGAAATCCCTCAAACACAATCAGATTTTCTCAGTCCATCAGGAAACATTCCCTCCTTATTCCAGGATTTGTGGGACGAGGAACGGAGTAAACCTGCTCATCCTCATCTGTGGAAATGTTGGGAAAAAGAACTTCCCAAATCCCAGATCTGGATGGAGTTTTTTTCCCAGCGAGTTCGCCTCCTCCTTCTCGCTCATCGGAATGGCTGAGGCTGAGCGCGAGATTAAATTTGCTGTATTTACAATAATTATGCAATTAGCCGTAATTAGACTAATTATCCCAAGCGACGAGGAAAAGATATACATTTTTATAAATCTCTGCGAGCTGGGGACGCGCTCCAGAACTCCATTGTGAGCTCAGCCCAAGTTCAAGTCGGACCTAAGGAGGGAATTGCTGGGATGGAGCTGCTCAGAGCTGAGTTCAGACCCTTCCCTATCCCAGAGAAACCTCCTAAAATGGGAATTTGATCTTTAGGAGCCACTTTTCCAAACCTTGGCCTTGCAAACGCTGAATCCCGTGGGATCCATTTTAATCCCATCATTCCATGGGATTGATTTGCCATAAAAACCACTGAAATTCCAATATTCCCAAAATGTCTCCCACATTTCAAGGATTGTTTCTATTCCCATATTCTCTCCAAGATTTCAAAAACTGTTTCTTTACTTCCCTGCTCAGTTGTTTCTTTTTTATGAATTTATTTTTCTCTCAGTTGGATTTATTTTTTTCCCAGTTTAGTACATTTGTTTTCTCAAACTCCCCCATTTTTCGTGTATATTCCTCTGCAGTTTGTTCACGTGATATTTTTAAAAATAATTCCATGTGTTCCTGAGGCTGTGCCGATATTAAAGATGTTCAGATTTATCAGGACACCTGAAAACGAACATTTTTTCGCTTTGTTCCTGTGAAGCTTTCCCGGGGGAATCCCGCATTTCCCACTTTGCTGTTTGAAGGGATCCGACATTCCACGTCCCCTTCAGCTCCCTGAGTAAAAATAAAATCCAGCAGGGCCTTTTTTTCAAAGGAAAACAGCAGGAATTTTGCGCCTTGGGATTTTTCGCACCATGGAAATTTTACCTTAAAATAAATCATCCTGAAAAAATTTACGACTTGATTCTGTCAAATCAAATTCCCTTTGGATTTCCAGTCCTGGAATTCCCTCTATCCATGGTTTCTCTGTCCTTTCCTAACGCTTCCTCCTCTGTTCCCAGGGAGAAACAAAGATCCTGAAGCTGAAGAATCTGCGACCTCAGGACTACGCCAACTACAGCTGCATCGCCTCGGTGCGGAATGTCTGCAGCATCCCGGATAAAATGGTTTCCTTCCGCCTCTCCAACAAAACCGGTGAGAATCCACTCAGCCCGCGGCTTTGGGGCTCTTCTGTGGAATTTTGGGGTGGTTTGGGTTGGAAGAACTGTGAAATTTCACAGTTGGTTGGAAGAACCGTCATTTCACCTCTGCCATGGAAGGGAAATCTTCTGCCATTTCAGGCTGCTCCCAGCCCCAATGTCCAGCCTGGCCTTGGGCACTCCAAGGGATCCAGGGGTGGAATTCCATCCCAGCCCCTCCCAGCCAACAATTCCTTCCCAATATCCCATTTAAATCTAACCCTTCTACCTTAAACTCATTCCCATTTGTCTTGTTCACTCCATACAGCAATTCCCAATATCCCACCCAAATCCCCCATTTTCCAGTGTGACCTCATTCCCTGTGTCCTGTCCCTCCATCCCTTGGCCCCAGTCCCTTTCCAGAATCAGGGAATGGTTTAGGTTGGAAAGGACTTCAAAGCTCATCCCATTCTAACCCAGGGACCCCTCCCACTGTCCCAGGCTGCTCCCAGCCCCAATGTCCAGCTTGGCCTTGGGCATTCAAAGGGATCCAGGGGCAGCCACAGCTGCTCTGGCAATTCCATCCCAGCAATTCCCAATTCCCAGTATCCAATCTAAATCTCCCCCTTTTCCAGTGTGACCCCATTCCCTGTGTCCTGTCCCTCCATCCCTTGGCCCCAGTCCCTCTCCAGCTCTCCTGGAGCCCCTTCAGGCCCCAAAAGGGGCTCTGAGCTCTCCCTGGACCCTTCCCTTCTCCAGGGGAACATTCC
>NW_026628288.1:0-2370 GCF_030028575.1 Malurus melanocephalus
TGACACCTAGAATTCCATAAAATCCATGATAAACTCTTTGAGAATTCCCAGAAAATGGAGAATTCCCATCAAATTCCCCATGTGTGCAGTCATCGCAGCAGTTTGAGGTGGCGCAGGATTCGCTGCACTCTCTCTTTGGGGTACGGCCGCAGCGCCAGGCACGTGGGGACGCCCTCGGGGTTCTCCATCCACAGGCGGTGCTCGATGCCCTCCTCCCGCAGCCGCTGCTGCACCTGCAGCAGGGATTGCTCGTCCGGAGCCTGCGGAATATCGGGAATGCCGGGGAAAATTCCCGGGAGAATTCCCCATGGATTTCGGGGTGGGTTTTCCCTCCCGTTTTCCGCTTTTCCCCCTCATTCCCTGCAACCCGATCCCATTGTCCTGCTGTTTTTTCCAGGATTTTATTCCCATTTCAATCCCATTTTCCTGCCTCTTTTTCCAGGATTTTTTTGGATGGAATATTGGGAAGGAATTCCCAGAATTTTATGGAATATCAGGATGGAATTCCCATGAAAATTCCCGATGGATTTGGGGTTGGGTTTTCCCTCCCATTTCGTGCCTTTCCCCCTCATTCCCTGCATCCCGATCCCATTTTCCCACTGGTTTTTCCAGGATTTTATCCCCGTCCCGATCCCATTTTCCCCTGTTTTTTCCTGAATTTTATTAGTTAGAATATTGTGAAGGAATTCTCAGGTTTTTATGGAATATCAAGATGGAATTCCCATGAAAATTCCCGATGGATTTGGGGTCGGGTTTTCCCTCCTGTTTTCCGCTTTTCCCCCTCATTCCCTGCCTTCCCAATCCCATTTTCCCACTGTTTTTTCCTGAATTTTATTCCCATCCCAATCCCATTTTCCGCTGTTTTTTCCCCAATTTTTTTGGATAGCATATTGTGAAGGAGTTCCCAGGATTTTATGGAATATCAAGATGGAATTCCCCTGAAAATTCCCGATGGATTTGGGGTCAGGTTTTCCCTCCCATTTTCTGCCCCCCATGTTCATTTCCTGGATCCCAATCCCATTTTCCTGCCATTTTTTCCAGGATTTTATTCCCATTCCAATCCCATTTTCCACTGCTTTTTTTCAGATTTTTTTTTTTTTTTTTGGTTTTTTGGGAAGGAATTCCCCGGATTAGAGGGAATATAGGGATGGAATTCCCAGAATTCTGATGAAAATTCCCAATGGATTTGGGGTCAAGTCTTCCCTCCCATTTTCTGCCTTCCCCCTCATTCCCTGGATCTTGATCCCATTTTCCCACTGGATTTTCTGAATTTTATTAGTTAGAATATTGCGAAGGAATTCCCAGGATTGTATGGAATACCAGGATGGAATTCCGGTGAAAATTCCCAATGGATTTGGGGTCGAGTTTTCCCTCCCATTTCCTGCCTTCCCCCTTCATTCCCATCCTGATCCTGTTTTCCCGCTGTTTTTTTCCAGGATTTTATTAGTTGGAACATTGGGAAGGAATTCGCAGGATTTTATAGAATATCGGGATGGAATTTCTGGAATTCCAATGAAAATTCCCAAGGATTTGGGGGCGGGTTTTCCCTCCCGTTTTCCGCTTTATTCCCATCCCGATCCCATTTTCCTGCTGGCTTTTGTAGGATTTTATTAGCTGGAATATCGGGAAAGAATTCCCAGAATTCCGATGAAAATTCCCGATGGATTTGGGGTCGAGTTTTGCCTCCCATTTCCCGCCTTTCCCCCTCATTTCCTGGATCCCAATCCCATTTTCCCACCGCTTTTTCCAGGATTTTATCCCCATTCCAATCCCATTCTCCTGCTGGTTTTTTCCCAGATTTTACTGGATGGAATATTGGGAATATTTCCTCCTCTTTTTTGCCCTTTTCCTCAACTTTTTGCTATTTTTCCCCCTCTTTTTTGCCCTTTTCCTCCTCTTTTTTGCCCTTTTCCCCCTTTTATGCCCTTTTCCTCCTTCTTTTGCCCTTTTCCTCCTCTTTTTGCCCTTTTCCTCCTCTTTTTGCCCTTTTCCTCCTCTTTTTGCCCCTTTCCTCCTCTTTTTGCCCCTTTCCTCCTCTTTTTCCCCAATTTTTCCTTCTCTTTTTGCCCTTTCCCTCCTCTTTTTTCCCTTTTCCTCCTCTTTTTCCCCAATTTTTCCTCATTTTTTTCCCTTTTCCCCCTCTTTTTTGCCCTTTTCCCCCTCTTTTTGCCCTTTTCCCACTTTTTTGCCCTTTTCCCCCTCTTTTTTGCCCTTTTCCTCATCTTTTTCCCCTTTCCTCCTCTTTTTCCCCAATTTTCCCCCCTCTTTTTGCCCTTTTCCTCCTCTTCTTTTGCCCTTTCCCCCCTCTTTCTGCCCTTTCCTCCTCTTTTTCCCCAATTTTTCCTCCTCTTTTTCGCCCTTTTCCCCCTC
>NW_026628289.1:0-2411 GCF_030028575.1 Malurus melanocephalus
GAAATTATATTTTTTGAAAATAGCTGTCACAGGATAAGTCTGCTAACCATGCCCATGTGCTATTGAAAATATGCTTTAGTGTTAATTTCTTTTTCTAATCTCAGAAGCATCTTCTCCTGTGAAGAAGATTGAAGTTAGATCTAAAACATTATTTGAAACTTCTTTTAACAATAGTGTGTTTCTGTCTTTTAGTATTATTAACAATATTCTTTTGCTTCTGTATTTGTATTTTATGTTTGAATTTTAATAGTTATTGCATCTTTTCAGGTTGCAGTGCTACACTTTGAGAAAAAGAGATGTAGTTTTTCTCCTAAGAGTACTTTCTGCTCTAAAATACAAGTGCATTAATTGTCTGCTTTTTTAACATGAATAAGCTTTACTCCTAAGAGTTATAAGAATATAAATAAGTTGCTCTGTGTATTTCAGAATATTTAAAACCGCAAATCATACGCAGAAAAACAGTGAGAAGTTAAGAAATTACAATATTCAGTCTAACAATGACCTTTTAACCGTGAAGAAAAACAAGCTTTGTGTGAATCTATACCAGTGTAAAATAGCACAGAGAACTAAAATGTTAAGAAACAACATATAAGGGTCTATAAAACACAATGCCATACAGAGTTAACACAGTACAGCATCCCTTAAGGATGAAGACTTGTGTATTTCAGCCCATACTGAATACTGAGAGAAAGCAAAAGACCTCATGCCAACATTTATCCAGTATTGGTAAATTGCCTTACTACCGTAAGCACGAAAAAAGTGCAGTTTTCTGTATATCTGCAGTAAGAGCAATACTTGTGTTGCTTAAATTACTTCTGAAGTCTCTTTGAAGAAGCTTTAGTTGTTGCTACATGACTCTGACATAAAAGTGATACTCTTATAAATATTGTGTGTGAAACTAAAAGAGTCAAACCTCTCATACTCTTACACAGCTAATAATGTGTAAATGAGCTTGACCTCAAAGTGAGTTGTATTTTACCCCTATTTTCTCAACAGCTCTGTGATTCGACTATTGCAGCAGATGTAAATTGAGCTACAGTTCTGTGTGCCACTTATAGCAGTACATTGCTAATTCTTTCAGCTTTCCTTTATTAAATATACCTGCTTTCTGAATAAAAGATGCACACATTTAACTTAAATAACAAAGATATTTTTTAAGATAAAAAAGAGTTGTAAAAATATACTTCACATTGATTTGAAGACTGCTTCTTAAGTTACAAGCCGCTGTATGTTTTGAGATCTAGTCAGACCCAGAGATGAGTATCTAGCAAAGACCAACTAAAAGTATCGTTTAGGACGGAGAATATTTGTGCTTTTCTACCCTGACAAGCTTAAGTAAATTTCAACTTGCTAAAAGAAGTCAATTATGAGGACCTAGCCAGTCCTCAAAAGCTGCTTCGAAAGCCGTCAATCGTCTGAAGAGACAGCACAAAAAAACTGCCCCTGTCCCTTGCTACTGACCAAATGACAGTATGCAAACTTCAGTTAACTTACAGTTACTGTTTTGAAGATTTATTGATGTAACCTTTTTACACTTATTGTTTTAGAATTTATTGTTGTTATCTTGCTTGTTTCTTTTGCTTGTTTGTTCACTATAAGATAATAAGAATAAGAAAAAAGTTAGTTAATTGTTTTTGTTGTATTGTCAAAAAAATCACTAAGTAATAGCATTCTAAAAGAGAGCAATAGTAAGTTTAGTCAACTTTAAAAAAAATAAAAATGATCCCATATCACTGGACAAAAATAGTGTTATGATGACCAGTGATGAATCTAATCCCGCAAAAAGCATGAAATTCCTTGGCTAATTAGAAAACCTGAAAAGGCACTTAATTTGTAGAATTTCAGACCATTTTTGAAGCTTTTTCTCTTTACCAGACTCTAAGTAACCCTTTTTTCACTAGATAAAGTTTTAATATCTATTTTGTCATTTTATTTCTAAGAAATATCCTACAGAGCATTTACACCTCTAGTATTCTGCACAGTGAAATGCAGTTCTATTCAATATGAGCAGCAATATTGTCTATGCCATAACATACATGTGCTTTTCTTGTTTTACTAAAATGCAGTGAAGTTTTGCTAACAGCAGTGACCTTCAAATCTCAAAATCAAAATGCTAAACCAGATAGATTCTTTCTATCACTAATATCGTACCCCTTCATGCCATGTTTGTTACTTAGTGATCACTCACAATTTGAATAACTACCATGAAAGTATAACAGCCTTGTAGAGCTAAGACAATTATTTCTGTATTGTTTTTGAATTGCTGTGTTGTAAAAAACCTTGTTAATTAGTGTATTAGTACTCTTTTGATCCCGCTGTTAGTTTTGCCTTTTAGACTTTATTTCTCTACTTACTTACAGAAGGTGTTGAATAAGTTACTGCATCAAGCTCTTTAAGCAAATTCTATCTCT
>NW_026628290.1:0-2291 GCF_030028575.1 Malurus melanocephalus
CCATTTTTTCCCCATTTTTCTCCCAAATTTTTCCTCATTTTCTCCCCATTTTTCCAAATTTTTCCCCACCTTTATTTTCCCATTTTCCCAAAATTTTCCCAAATTTTTTCCCCATTTTTTCCCAATTTTCCATCAATTTTTTCCTCATTTTTTTTCCATTTTTTCTGATTTTTCCCATTTTTTCCCCAATTTTTTCCTTGTTTTTCCTTTTTTCCCATTTTTTCCCCATTTTCCCCATTTTTTCCCCAATTCTTTCTCATTTTTGTTAAATTTTTTCCCCATTTTTAAATTTTTTTCATTTTTTCCACCTTTTTCCCCATTTTTTCTTTTTTTCCCCCATCATTAAAAATTCTAAAAAAAACAGGAATACATCGAGAAAAAAAAGGCAAAAAAATGAAAAAAAAAAGTTTAAAAAAAAAGAGCCAAAAAAACTCAAAAAAATCGCGGAAAAACCAAAAAAAATTCGGATTTTTTCCCAAAAATCCGAATTTTTAAAATCTTTAATTTTTTTTTTATTTCAGGCTACACTTTATATTTATATTAATCCATAAAAATTGGAAAAAAAATCCTAAAAAATTTTAAAAAAATTATGAGAAAATTTGGAAAAAAATCGTAAAAAATTGGAAAAAAAATTCCTAAAAAATTGCTAAAAAATTCCTGAAAAAATCCTAAAAAATCGCTAAAAATCCTTAAAAAATTCGGGAGAAAATACTTTAAAAGTCTGAAAAAAAACGTAAAAAATTCCTTTAAAATTGGGAAAAAATTCGCAAAAAATCGGGGAAACAAATCGGGAAAAAATCCTAAAAAAAAATTGAAAAAAACTGCAAAAATAATCACAAAAATTCCTAAAAAAATGGGAAAACATTCATAACAAATTCGCAAAAAATCGGGAACAACTGTGGAAAAAATTGAAAAAAAATCGGGAAAAAACTCAAAAAAAACCAGCTAAAAATCAGGAAAAAGATAAAAAAAATCTCCCAAAAATCATTAAAATTTCTAAAAATATCGGGAAAAAAATTGGAAAAAAATGGGGGAAAAAGGGAAAAAAAATTCAGGAAAAAATCGCAAAAAATTTTTTTCCCAAAAATTTCAAATTTGTAATATTTTTAATTTTTTCTGTTTTCCAGGCTACACCCTTTATTATTCCCGGGATAAAAATGCCCCAATTTCCGATTGGATTCAGGAATTTTTTGGGCTCCGAGCGCCTCTCGCAGCCGCTCCCAAAAAATCCTAAAAAAAATTCCCCAAAAAATCCTAAAAACATCGGAAAATATTCCCAAAAATAATTAAAAACAATCCTTTAAAAATCCTAAAAAATTCGGAAAAAATGGGGAAAAAAATCCTTGAAAAAGTTTAAAAAAATCGGGGAAAAAAGAGAAAAAAAATCACAAAAAAATATGGAAAAAAATCGCAAAAGATTGGGAAAAAATGTTGGGAAAATTTCCAAAGAAGCAGGAAAAAAAAATCAGAAAAAAATGGGAAAACAATCGGGAAAAAATGGGAAAAAAAATCGGGGAAAAATAGCGAAAAAATAAAATAAAATTCTTAAAAAATGACCGAAAAATTGAAAAATAATTGATAAAAAAATTGGAAAAAACGAAAAAAGAGAAAACAAAATAAAAAAAATCGCAAAAGAAACCCGCAAAAAATGCAAAACGAAGTCTAAAAAAAAAGCTAAAAAATAGAAAAAAAATCCCAAAAAAATCATGAAAAAAATCACAAAAAATCGGGAAAAAATTGGAAAAAAATGGAAAAAAAAGTGAAAAAAAATCGAAAAAGAATCCAGGAAAAATTTAGAAAAAAAATCGCAAAGAAATAAAAAAAAAATCACAAAAAATTGCAAAAGAATCGGGAAAAAAATTGCAAAAAATTTTTTTAAAGTCACAAAAAATCCTTAAAAATTGATTTAAAATGGCAAAAGAAGGGGAGAAAAAAATCATAAAAAAATGGTAAAAATTCTAATTTTTGAAATTTTCTTTATTTTTATTTTTTTAGGTTATATTTATATTATTCCAGAGATAAAAACGTCCCTGGAGCTGAGTTCGCACTACCAAAAAATCCCAAAAAATCCTAAAAAAAATTGGAAAAAAATCCTAAAAAAATTGGAAAAAAATTGGAAAAAATTCCTTAAAAAATTGGGAAAAAATTTCACAAAGCTTCAAAAAGAATTCCATAAAAAATTGGGAAAAAATCGTAAAAAAATCGGAAAAAAATGCTAAAAAAATTCAAAAAAAATCGCAAAGTAATCTGAAAACATCATAAAAAATTCCTGAAAATATCCTAAAAAAATT
>NW_026628291.1:0-2288 GCF_030028575.1 Malurus melanocephalus
CGCTCTCACCGATGTTCTCGGCGTCCAATTCCTGTAGGATTTTCCGGGCGCGATCCCGAACGGCCTCGGGCAGCGCCGGAGACTCCAAAAGATCGGGAAAAGTGCAGGCGGCCAAAATCTGGGATTGGGAATGGGATCGGGATTGGGATTGGGGTGGACAAAATCTGGGATTGGGATTGGGAATGGGATTGAGATTGGGATCGGGATTGGGATTGGGATTGGGATCGGGATTGGGATTGGGATTGGGATCGGGAATGGGGTGGACAAAATCTGGGATTGGGATTGGGATCAGGAACGGGGTCGTGACTGGAATGAGCAAAATCTGGGATTGGGATCGGGAATGGGAATGGGATTGGGATTGGGATCGGGATCAGGAATGGGGTGGACAAAATCTGGGATTGGGATTGGGATCAGGAATGGGAATGGGATTGGGATTGGGATTGGGATTGGGATTGGGATTGGGATCAGGAACGGGGTCGTGACTGGAATGAGCAAAATCTGGGATTGGGATCGGGAATGGGAATGGGATTGGGATTGGGAATGGGATTGGGAATGAGAATGGGAATGGGAATGGGAATGGGGTGGTGAAATCTGGGATTGAGATCGGGATTGGGATTGGGATCAAGATTGGGGTGGGCAAAATCTGGGACTGAGATCGGGATTGGGATCGGGATTGGGATAGGACAAAATCTGGGGCTGGGATTGGGATCGGGATTGGAGACATTCCTGATGTACAAAATCTGGAATCGGATTCAGGATTGGGATTGGGGTTGGGACTGGGGGGGACATTCCCAGGGACACACTCTGGGACATTCCCAGAGCCCCGGGAGACAGGAGGGGACATTCCCGGTGTCACTTGGGGACACTTGGGGACATTCCCGGTGGCACCTGGAGTCCCGAGGGACAGGAGGGGACACTTGGGGACATTCCCGGTGGCACTTGGAGCCCCGGGGGACACGTGGGGACATTGCCGGTGGCACTCGGGTGACACTCGGGGACATTCTCGGAGTCCCAGGGGACAGGAGGGGACATTCCCGGTGTCACTTGGGAACGCACGGGGACATTCCCGGTGGCACCTGGAGTCCCGAGGGACACTCGGGGACACTCTGGGACATTTCCGGAGCCCCAGGGGACACTTGGGGACATTCGCGGTGTCACTTGGGGACACGTGGGGACATTGCAGGTGCACCTGGAGTCCCGGGGGACAGGAGGGGACACTCGGGGATATTCCCGGTGGCACCTGGAGCTCCGGGGAACGGGAGGGGACATTCCCGGAGCCCCGGGAGACACGTGGGGACATTCCCGATGGCACTTGGGAGCACGCGGGGATATTCCCGGTGGCACCTGGGGACACTTGGGGACATTCCTGGTGTTACCCGGAGCCCCGGGGGGCATTGGGGGACATTCCCGGTGTCACTTGGGCACACGTGGGGACATTCCCCGTGACACCTGGAGCCCCGTGGGACACTCTGTGACACTTGGGGACATTCCCGGAGCCCCGATGGACACGCGGGGACATTCCTGGACCGCGGGGGACACTCGGGGACATTCCCGGTGGCACTTGGGGACACTCAGGGATATTCCCGGAGCCCCGGGGGACACTCGGGGACATTGCTGGTGGCACTTGGCACACGCGGGGACATTCCCGGTGGCACTTGGGGACACGCGGGGACATTGCCGGTGGCACCTGGAGTCCCGAGGGACACTCGGGGACACTTGGGGACATTTCCGGAGCCCCGGGGGACACCTGGGGACATTCCCGGTGGCACTTGGAGCTCCGGGGGACACTCGGTGACATTCCCGGAGCCCCAGTGGACACGCGGGGACATTGCCGGTGGCACTGGAGTCCCGGGGGACACGCGGGAACACTCGGCGACATTCCCCGAGCCCCGAGGGACACGCGGGGACATTCCTGGTGGCACTGGAGTCCCTAGAGACACTCGGGGACACTCGGTGACATTCCTGGAGCCCCGGGGAAAATTCGGGGACACTCGGCGACATTCCCGGAGCCGCGGGGGACACTTGGGGACATTCCCGGCGACACTTGGGGACACTCGGGGACATTGGCGGTACCTGGCGCAGGATGGGCAGCGGCTCCCAGCCCAGGGCCTGAGCGTCGTCACCGCTGCAATCCAGGAGCGGCACCGGGGGTGACACCGGGGGGGACACCGGGGGTGGCACCGGTGGCACAGGGGGTGACACAGGGGGTGACACCGGGGGTGGCACAGGTGGCACAGGTGGTGACACAGGGGGTGGCACAGGGGGTGTCCCCGGTGTCCCCTCGGCCG
>NW_026628292.1:0-2401 GCF_030028575.1 Malurus melanocephalus
GGGAAAAGGTGGTCAGTTCTGAGTTTGGGATTTAGAGATTCCATCGGGAGGTTTGAAATCCCAAAATAAAAATCCTGAAACACAAAATCCAGCAGGGAAAGAGAGGAAAGCTGGTCAGTTCTGAGTTTGGGATTTAGAGATTCCATCGGGAGGTTTGAAATCCCCCCCAAAAAAAAATTCTGGAACACAAAATCCAGCAGGGAAAGAGGGAAAAGCTGATCAGTTCCACGATTCCATTGATAGGTTTGAAATTCCAAAAAAAGCCCCCTCAAACTTCAAAATCCAGCAGGGAAAGAGGGAAAAAGTGGTCAGTTCTGAGTTTGGGGTTTAGAGATTTCATTGGGAGGTTTGAAATCCCCCCCAAAAAAAAAATCTGGAACATAAAATCCAGCAGGGAAAGAGGGAAAAGCTGATCAGTTCGGGGTTTAGAGATTCCATCGGGAGGTTTGAAATCCCAAAATAAAAATCCCAAACCCCAAAATCCAGCAGGGAAAGAGGGGAAAGCTGGTCAGTTCCACGATTCCATTGATAGGTTTGAAATTCCAAAAAAAGCCCCCTCAAACTTCAAAATCCAGCAGGGAAAGAGGGAAAAATTGGTCAGTTCCTAGCTCAGTATTTAGAGATTTAATTGGGAGGTTTAAAATCCCAAAAAAGCCCCCTCAAGCCCCAAAATCCAGCAGGGGCACCCAAAGATGTTTTTTAATCTGAGCTCAAAGCCACCCCACAATCCCAACCCAGATCTCCACTGCTGCATCCCCACAGCAAATGCATTTATCCTAAATGGGAATTTCGAACAAATTATTTGAAGTATTATTCATTGAACTTATTGAAGTTGTTGAAGTTAAATTATTGAAGTTAAGTTATTGAAGTGATTGAAGTGAAGCAAGTGAATCAAGTTAAGTTATTGAAATTATTGAAGTTAATCAAGTTAATCAAGTTAAGTTACTGAAGTTACTGAAGTTATTGAAGTTATTGAAGTTAATCAAGTTAAATTATTGAAGTTATTGACGTTAATCAAGTTAACTTGAATAACTTGATTAACTTAAGTTACTTAATCAAGTTATTCAAGTTAATCAAGTTAGTTATTCAAATTAGTTATTCAAGTTAGTTATTCAAGTTATTCAAGTTATCCAAGTTAGTTATTCAAGTTAATCAAGTCAATCAAGTTAATCAAGTTAAGTTATCGAAATTATTGAAGTTATTGAAGTTAATCAAACAATTCAAACAATTCAAATTAGTTATTCAAGTTAATCAAGTGAGTTAATCAAGTTAATCAAGTGAGTTAATCAAATTAATCGAGTTAACAAGTTAATCAAATTAAGTTACTGAAGTTATTGAAGTTATTGAAGTTAATCAAGTTAAATTATTGAAGTTATTGAAGTTAATCAAGTTAATCAAACGATTCAAACAATTCAAGTTAGTCAAGTTATTCAAGCTATTCAAGTTATTGAAGTTATTGAAGTTTATCCAGCGAATCAAGTGATTCAAACGATTCAAGTTAGTTATTCAAGTTAATTTTTCAAGTTAAGTTAATCAAATTATTCAAGTTACTTATTCAAGTTATTCAAGTTATCCAAGTTAGTTAGTTATTCAAGTTAATCAAATCAATCAAGTTAATCAAGTTAAGTTATTGAAATTATTGAAGTTAATTAAGTTAATCAAACAATTCAAACAATTCAAATTAGTTATTCAAGTTAATCAAGTGAGTTAATCAAGTTAATCAAGTGAGTTAACAAGTTAATCAAATTAAGTTACTGAAGTTATTGAAGTTATTGAAGTTAATCAAGTTAATCAAACGATTCAAACAATTCAAGTTAGTCAAGTTATTCAAGCTATTCAAGTTATTCAAGTTAATCAAGTTGTTGAAGTTATTGAAGTTAATCCACCGAATCAAGCGATTCAAATGATTCAAGTTAGTTATTCAAGTTAATTATTCAAGTTAGTTATTCAAATTACTCAAGTTATTCAAGTTAATTATTCAAGTTAATTATTCAAGTTATTCAAGTTATCCAAGTTAGTTAGTTATTCAAGTTAATCAAGTCAATCAAGTTAAGTTATTGAAGTTAATCAAGTTAATCAAATGATTCATGCGATTCAAATGATTCAAGTTAGTTATTCAAGCTATTCAAGTTATTCAAGTTAATCAAGCGAATCGAACGAATTAAGCGATTCAAGTTAGTTATTCAAGTTAATTATTCAAGTTAATTATTCAAGTTAATTATTCAAGTTAGTTACTCAAGTTATTCAAGTTAATTATTCAAGTTAGTTATTCAAGTTACTCAAGTTAATAAAGTTATTCAAGTTAATTATTCAAGTTAGTTACTCAAGCTAATCAAGTTATTCAAGTTAATTATTCAAGTTAATTATTCAAGTTAGTTACTCAAGTTAATCAAGTTATTCA
>NW_026628293.1:0-2397 GCF_030028575.1 Malurus melanocephalus
CTGGTTTGAGAAATCTGAAGGGTTTAGGAGGATAACCCAGAATGCACAAACCCTCAAACCACCAAGGTGAGGGCTCCTCAAGGAGATAACTTGGGTAGTGTCCTGATGAGTGGTTTAATTCCTTTTGAGAGCAAAAAGGCATGAATATGCTTCATTTCCTGCCTGAAGTTGCTAAGTTTGAACTGTTACCCATGGATTTTCCTGTAACTTTTTACCATTCCAGCAGATCTATAAACATATTCAAGCGTGTTTAAGATTTTAGGCCTTTTTTTTTAAACTCAGAGATAATTGACATGACAGCAATCAGTGTTGTCAAAAGGATATCTTCAAGTGTATCAAGGCCAAGTATCTCCACAGTTTGCTTTTGTAAATTCACAGTGCTGCATATTTAAAACGCCATAAGTAACACATATCATCATCAATCCACCAAAGGTCTTTGCACAGCAGGTTGGATTCTGGGCCCCAGGGATGTCATCAAGTTCTTTCCACCCATTTTTCATTCGTGCTGCCTTATATAATCACAGGGCAAGCTGATCCAAATTTTACTTAATCTTTGTCAATAGAAATGTAAGGATCAGATTAATAGAAAAGAGAGTCAATTTGCTGATCACAGAATTTTTTTTAAGCACAATGAAAAACTGTAACACAGGACCAAAGAACAAGAACTCTGAAAGCCTTTTAAGCCATTCTGAACATATTAGACATATTAGATGACAAGCATACAAATATTAGCATTGTTTAGATTGGAAGTCAATGAATGCAAAATCAAATGGGTCCCAATTATTAATAATTTTTACACCAATGTGTCCTCTCAGACTTATCCAGTGGGCAGAAAAAAAAAAAACCTGACAGACATTCCTATCTTGTGTGCTTCCAGTAAACCAGTTTACATGCTGTAACATTAATTTCTCAGAGATTTCTCACCATTTTCTGTTTGTATTATGGAACCTTATTAAAAATTTTAGATGTAGCCTTGCCTTCACTGTAAACTTTGCAAAGTTTGCAGTATCATACAGGTTTTAAACAGTTCCCCTGTGTTGTGCAGATTGATGGTGTTTACATAATCAATGTAAAAAACCCAGTGGAGAAAGAAAAGGTTTGGCTTCCATTTGTTTCTCCCTCATTTTCTGGGACTGTAGATACTGCTGCAAACCCTGTGATAATCCCAATCCCATATTGCAATTGTGGTGGTGGAAAATTAAACCACAGCTCAAGCACTTCAGTTTGCAAAGGGAGAAACAATTGCACAGCAACATCTTGTAACAATTACTTCTGTAAAATGGGACAGAGTTGTAACACAAAGGTCCTGGGGAAATTGTCAAGCGTGATTTAATCTGAGCTGTATGTCCATAAAAAGAACAGTCTTCTGGAAGAAACTGAAAAATCATTTCATCACCAAAAAGCAATTCCTCTTCTGTCTCCAGAGAAATGCTCAGAGAGGGAGGGGTGTCAGACATGCAAAGTGGTCATGAGATAAGGATTTCCCTGCAAGTGTGGATTTCAACATCAGAATGATTCCATTCATCTCACAACTGGGAAATGTGCCAGCCCTCACAATGTGTTTACTGACTAATAATGTTGAAGTAGCCAAAAGCTGAAACCATTTCTGATGGAAATGTGCTCAGGAGCAATTCTCCCTTAGAGAAGTAAAGTCGTGACTTTGCATTGTAATGGTCTAGAGACCATCTCAAGCTATTACACAGATACCTGAGAGCATCAGAAGCCAATAAATATCTCCCAGGTACATGAACAGCACAGATAATTGTGGAGGATGTGTTGTTGTTTAAGCTTTAGATTACCTGTGACAACAGGACAGAAAAAAAGGAGCATGCAAGGCAGCAGTGCCATAGAACCACCTCTCAGAGAAAGAATAATCAGCATCGTAAAGTGGACTACAATCATCACTGAGCAGGAAGGAAGTGGAGTATTTTATTCAAGTAATTCAAATAATAAATTCTGATAATAAGGCCAGAAAACCATTCTGTTTTTTCCTAGCTTTTTGCTGTGCTACAGCTGTTTTGTAATCCCACTACCCAATTTCCTGTGTTTTCACTGTAACATCTCTTAGAGCATTACAATCCCCAAGGTACCTTATTTCCTCAGTTGAGCTTTCTCAGAACTGACTCGTGCTGGAAACTGCATTTTACATAGTTTCCTGCACTGCTTGGGAAGCTAAAACTATAATTAAATTTGGTAATTAGAATTAGAATATTGCAATAACTCTCCTCCCAGAAATACATTTACCATGAAGTTATTAATCTTTGGAGCCCATTCTTGCATGAGCCAATTAATACATCGACAACATTGTGATGGTCCATAAATAGTCTTAAAAAATGCATCCCCAGAATACTGCAGTCTCAAGGATTAATGAACAACAACCTGGTTTTAATAATGGCA
>NW_026628294.1:0-2365 GCF_030028575.1 Malurus melanocephalus
CTACCCACCCAACTCCAGCAGGAAATTTTGCTCCTCTCCTTTTCTTTCTCCCCACACAACAATTTAAAGCCGATAAAGCAAAGCAGGAGCTCTGACTCTGCAGGTGAGCACTGAAATGTTCCCTCTGGCTCTGCTCTGCTGCAGGATCTCCCCCCTGTGCCCATCTGGTGCCTTTTGGCCGGGGCTGAGCTCTGCTCCATCAGCAAAATYCGGGGATAACAACCCCCAGCCTTGATAAAAATAAAGGAATAAATCCCAAAATTTTCCTAAAAGCCAAGAGAATTCAACCCCTGAGAGCAGAACTCATCACCTCAACGCGCTCCTGTCTGACACTGCTGTCTAAATCTCCAATTTTTCACCTTTTTTTTAGCAATTCCCACATTTTTTTCCCACACTTCCTTCTCCTCCACCCCACTCCATGCAAATAATTCCATTAAAGTGATGCTGAGAACGCTCTAAACATACGCAATTTATAGCACAGGAAAATATTTACCTGGTGTTGCCTCTTTGTGTCAATGTTGTGGTTCTTGTTGTGTTTTCCCCGTGGTGTTATCGCTGTTTTGGAGCTCTGTCTGTCAACTTGGAGCACATTTGCATAGGGATTTGTTAATTGACAGCTTTTGAGCTGCTAGGGAACAAGAAAAGGACTTTTTTCTCCCCGTGTCACCATCAGGGCACCTTATTTTCTTGAACGTGGTTGAAAAAACTGCGTTTTTATTCATAAAATTAAAATTCGGTCATTTGTTTGCTGCTGGTTGTCCTGAAATAATTTATTTTCTATTATAAAAATAATTTCTTTCTATGAAATAATTTATTTTTATAAAATAAAATGATTTCATATTTTTATAAAATAAAATAATTTGTTTTATTTTTCTCTTTCGGAGATTKTGTGTTTCTATCAGAAAATTTCACCTTCCCCACCCTGGCACATCCCACGTTTACAGAGGTTACTTGAGCAGGGGAAGTTTGGGGTTGGTTTTYCCTCCAGCTCCACACTAGAAAATAAAAATACGACTCCAAACCCTCCCTTGTAGTCAATTTTCCCCAAAAATATCCTTCAACTCCTCCTCATTTCTCTTCCTCTGCCTGCCAGATGTTTAGGATCATTCAGAAATGGGTTTGAGGGAGACAAMATAAATCAGCAGCACCCAGTGAGTGTTTATCCACCAGCTGTAAATTTTAATTACTTCCCTATTTTGATGTCCTCGTTGGGGATTTTCCTTTATTTAATTGGAGTTACCTTATCTCAGTGTTTTCTACTCAAAAGGAATTCTGCTTTTTGGGGTATTCCTTCTTTATTGCCTGGGAAAAAGAATTAAAATTAATATAATTATGGGAAGAGAGTTTGAATATTAAAGAATCCATCCCCCAAAAATTCCAGTTTCACCCCAATGAAGGCCCAGGGCAGAATTTCTGGATAAGATCAAAAATCAAACTCAGCTCGATCAAATATTTCCCCTCCTCACCCCAGGGATGGATCTGTTCCCATCACCCACCAACCCTGAATTCCCAAATTTTGGACCCCATCAGCTCCAGGATTGTTCCCAAGTTCTCCTCTGACCATTTTTTCCCTGGAATTCTGCCCAGGATGGGCTGTTTGAGTGCTGAGTCAGCACATCCAGCAGCGCCGCCCCAAAAATCAGTTGAATTTGGGTTTTTTTTTGCTTTCTGCTGCCAGGAGGAGGAGGTGGCTGAGGACAGGGGTGTCACTGCTGGTCAGGGCTGTTTGTCCTTCTCCAGAATTGAGCTTTTCCATGGGATCATCTGCCTGTGACTCAGCATTCCAGGGATTTATGGCTTTTYCCTCCCTGCTGCAGCATTTGATGCTCTGGGGAGAGCAGCCAGGGGTGCATCAAACCTCCCCAGAACTGCCTGCTCTCACAAAATTCCAGGCATTTTCTGCATTTAGGGGACGTGGTGAGCTCTAAATCTCAGGGATGGCATCTCTGGGGAGTTTCAACACAACTGCAAGTTCATTAATTGCATATTAGTAATAAATATTAATTTATTTATTTATRTAATGCTAAAAATTTTAGGCCTCATGTAATGAAAATCAGGTTTTATCTTAGAAAGGCTCCTCAGTGCAGGTGACAGGAGCTTTCCTTGCCTGAAAGAAAAACAAAATCCTTTCTTATATCTGATAATCTCATACTTTTACTTTGTTTTTCTCCTTTTTCATGTCCTAATCCAGGAAAAAATGGTGGGACTGGTACAACTCTGCAACCTTTTGAATCTGAAGCCAAAATTATTTTTGCTCCTTTTCCTGGTGAGGTATTTTTTTATTATTTTTATGGAAAAATCTGCAAGTTCCCTGGGTTTTTTTGGGGGGGTTTTTTGTTTGGTTTTTTTGTTTGGGTTTTTTTTT
>NW_026628295.1:0-2349 GCF_030028575.1 Malurus melanocephalus
CCGTTCCAGAGTGGTCAGTGTTAGCGGTGACCGGCTCCGGCCACTCTTTGGCTGTTCTAGAGCGGTCAGCAGAGGCACTGACCGGCTCCGGCCACTCTCGGTCCTCTCGATGGTGGTGACCAATGGCAATGTCCGGCTCTGAGCGGTCAGCAGTGGCGATGTCCGGCTCCGGCCACTCTCCGTCCCCTCAATAGCGGTGACCAGTGATAGTGGCAGTGTCCATCCACCCTCCGGCCTTTCCAGAGCGGTGACCAGTGGCAGTGTCCAGCTCTGAGCGGTCACCAGTGGCACTGTCCCTCTCCGTCCCCCCTCCGGCCGTTCCAGAGCAGTGACCAGTGGCACTGTCCCTCTCCGTCCCCCCTCCGGCCGTTCCAGAGCGGTGACCAGTGGCACTGTCAGTGTCCGGCCGCTGTCCGGCCGTTCCAGAGCGGTGACCAGTGGCACTGACCGTCTCTGAGCGGTCAGTAGTGGCAATGTCCGGCTCTGTCCACTCTCCGGCCGTTCCAGAGCAGTGACCAGTGGCAATGTCCGGCTCCGGCTGCTGTCCGGCCGTTCAATAGCGGTGACCAGTGGTAGTGTCCGGCTCCGGCCACTCTCCAGCCGCTCCAGAGCGGTGACCAATGGTAATGTCCAGCTCTGAACGGTCAGTAGTGGTGATGTCCGGCTCCGTCCCCTCTCCGTCCGCTCCATGGCAGTGACCAATGGCACTGTCCGGCTCCGGCCACTCTCCATCCCCTCGATGGCGGTGACCAATGGCAAAGTCCGGCTCTGAGCGGTGACCAGTGGCACTGACCGTGTCCGGCCACTCTCCGGCCGCTCCATGGCGGTCAGCAGAGGTGGCAGGCTGTCTGTCCAGTGTCTCCGTCCCCCCTCCGGCCGCTCCATGGCAGTGACCAGTGGCAATGTCCGGCTCTGAGCGGTCAGTAGTGGTGATGTCCGGCTCCAGCCACTCTCCGTCCCCTCCAGAGCAGTGACCAATGGCAATGTCCGGCTCCGGCCACCCTCCGTCCCCTCCAGAGCAGTGACCAGTGGCACTGTCTGGCTCCGGCCACTCTCCGGCCTCTCCATGGCGGTCAGCAGAGGTGGCAGGCTGTCTGTCCAGTGTCTCCGGCCACTGTCCGGCCGTTCAATAGCGGTGACCAGTGGCAATGTCCGGCTCTGTCCCCTCTCTGTCCCCTTGATAGCGGTCAGTAGTGGTGATGTCCGGCTCCGGCCGCTGTCCGGCCGGTCCATAGCGGTGACCAGTGGCAATGTCCGGCTCCGGCCGCTGTCCGGCCGCTCCATGGCGGTGACCAGTGGCACTGACCATGTCCGGCCACTCTCCATCCCCTCGATGGCATTCACCAATGGCAATGTCCAGCTCTGAGCGGTCAGTAGTGACGATGTCCGGCTCCGGCCACTCTCCAGCTGTTCAATAGCGGTGACCAGCGGCAGTGTCCGGCTCTGTCCACTCTCCGGCCGGTCCATGGCAGTGACCAATGGCAATGTCCGGCTCTGAGCGGTGACCAGTGGCACTGTCTGGCTCCGGCCACTCTCTGGCCGTTCAATAGCGGTGACCAGTGGTAGTGTCCGGCTCCGGCCGCTGTCTGTCCTCTTAATAGTGGTCACCAGAGGTGATGTCCGGCTCCGGCCACTCTCCGGCCGCTCGATGGTGGTGACCAGTGGCCCTGACCATGTCCGGCCACTCTCCGGCCGCTCGATAGCGGTCAGTAGTGATGATGTCCGGCTCAGGCCGCTCTCTGGCCATTCCATGGCAGTGACCCATGGCAATGTCCGGCTCCGGCCACCCTCCGGCCGCTCCATGGCGGTGACCAGTGGCACTGTCAGTGTCCGGCCACTCTCCGGCCGGTCCAGAGCGGTGACCAATGGCAATGTCCGGCTCTGAGCGGTCACCAGTGGCACTGACCATGTCCGGCCACTCTCCGGCCGCTCCAGAGCAGTGACCAGTGGCACTGACCATGTCCGTCCCCCCTCCAGCCGCTCCAGAGCGGTGACCAGTGGCAGTGTCCGGCTCCGGCCACTGTCCGGCCGCTCCATAGCGGTCACCACGATGAGCTGCCGGACGATGTCCCGGGTCAGGCGCAGCTGCAGCCGCTGCCGCTCCTGGAGCAGCCGGAGATCGCTCAGGAGCCGCCCCAGACCGGGGGGGGACGCGGGGCCTGGGGGAAAAATACACAAAATTGGGGTTTAAAACACAAAATTGACCATTTACAACAAAAAATATCAACATTTACAGCAAAAAATCAACGATTTACAGCACAAAATTGATAAATTACAGCACAAAATTGACATTTACAGCAAAAAATCGACATTTTTCAGCCCAAAATTGACACTTTTCAGCCCAAAATT
>NW_026628296.1:0-2363 GCF_030028575.1 Malurus melanocephalus
AAAAAAGTTTCTTTATCCCTCTCAGCATTTCCAGAACATTTTTTTCCACCTTTTTTCCCAACTGGAAATCATCCAATTAAAAATGGAAACRAAGCATTTTTGGGATTCGTTTGGCTCCCTGAACAAGATAATTTTTCCATATGGAATTAGGGCAGAAAAACGTTGGAATTGGATTTTTTTTTAATTTTTTTTTTCCTGGGTGTAAATCCGGCTTCAAGGTCACCGTTCGGTTGGAGCTTTTCCCAAATTTTTCCCTCAGCTCCCGACATTTTTGCTGCGTTGGATTTTCCGGGACCTTTCCCAAAGCCGGATTTTGCGAGGTTGGATTGGAATAAATTCCTAAAAAAAAAAATCCTCCTGGCTGAATTCCAAAGAAAAGTCTGGAAATCTGGGAATGTGGGAGATGGATTTTTCACACTGTGGCCATTCCAAGTGTTGCCTCCGGCCCCCACAATTCCCAGAATTAAATTCCTGGAATTCAATAAAATAAAAACTTCATCAAGTTGAGTTCCCTGGAAAAAAAACGGGGGAAAAAAAACCTGGAAAAAAACCCCAGGAAAAATCACAACAATTTGGGAATTCAAGGCAAATCTTTGGGAGAAAAAAAATTCCATTTTTTGGGATAGCAGGGGGACTGGAAGCCTGAATTCCCATGGGATAATCCAGGAATTCCAGCCTCAAAGAGAGGATGGATGGACAATTTTCCATGTGGATTTGCATCCCATTATCCCGATTTTTCCTGGATTTCCTTGGGATGGGGATGCTCCTCCAGCGGCTTTTTCCTTGATTTTGTTGTTTTTTTATTTTTTTTCCCGGATCCAGGCGAACCTGAAGAAATTCATGGAATACGTGCAGATGTTGAACTCGGAGAAGGTTTGCCGGCTGCTGGAAAAGGGGCTGGATCCCAATTTCCACGATCCCGACACCGGAGGTGAGTCCYGCTTTTCCCTCGGAATCCGGGAATGCTCTGGGGAAGGAATCGGCTCGACATTCCCGGTTCTTTCCCGTAATTCCTGTGGGATTTCATTTGGAAGGGTTTTTCCCTTTGATTTTTGAGGGATTTTAAGGCACAATTCCCACGTGGCAGGAATGTGGTGGGATTGTGGTGGGAATTCAATCCCTTTAATGGACTGGAAATAAGTGGGATGAGCCATTCCCATTTGGAAAAATGTTTCTTTTAGGATTAAATCTCATTCATGGATTGGGAATTACTGGGATGAGCCATTCCCAACTGGAAAAATGTTTTCCTGCAGGATTCAATCCCATTAATGGACTGGGAATAATTGGGATGAGCCATTCCCATTTGGAAAAACATTTTCCTTTAGGGTTAAATCCCATTAATGGACTGGGAATAACTGGGATAAGCCATTCCCACTTGGAAAAACATTTTCCTGTGGAATTTAATCCCATTAATGGATTGGGAGTAATGGGGATGAGCCATTCCCAACTGGAAAAATATTCTCCTGCAGGATTCAATCCCGTCAATGGATTGGGAATAATAACTGGGATGAGCCATTCCTGCTTGGAAAAATGTTTTCCTGTGGAATTCAATCCCAATAATGGATTGGGAATAATTAGGATGAGCCATTCCCAACTGGAAAAACATTTTCCTGTGGAATTCAGTCCCATAAATGGACTGGGAGTAATGGGGATGAGCCATTCCCATTTGGAAAAATGTTTTCTTTTAGGATTAAAATCCATTCATGGATTGGGAATAATTGGGATGATCCATTCCTGCTTGGAAAAACATTTTCCTGTGGAATTCAATCCCATTAATGGACTGGGAATAACTGGGATGAGCCATTCCCATTTGGAAAAATAATTTCCTTTAGGGTTAAATCCCATTAATGGACTGGGAATAACTGGGATGAGCCATTCCCATTTGAAAAAATAATTTCCTTTAGGGTTAAATCCCATTCATGGATTGGGAATAATTGGGATGAACCATTCCCACTTGGAAAAGCATTTTCCTGTGGAATTCAATCCCATTAATGGACTGTGAATAACTGGGATGAGCCATTCCCATTTGGAAAAACATTTTCCTGTGGAATTCAATCCCTTTAATGGATTGGGAATAACTGGGATGAGCCATAAAACCCCTGGAGTTTTGTGGGACATCCTGAGCAGATCCCAAGAGAATCCCAAATTTTGGGAATCTGCATTAAAGCAGATTTTGGGAAAGGTTTTAAGCTGTGCCAGGGATTTATCCCCCTTTTGCAGACTCTTCTGGGATGGAAAAATTGGGAAAAAAGGGGAAAAATTGGGAAAAATCCGCTTGGAAAAACACTGCCGGCCCTGTTTGCTGCCGTTCCCATTTCAGGGTTGCTGGGCAGATATTCCAGGAAAGATTCCCTGCTTTTCAA
>NW_026628297.1:0-2333 GCF_030028575.1 Malurus melanocephalus
TCAGTTTTAGGCTCAGTTCAGGCTCAGCCCTCACCCGATGATGCGCCGCTCCGAGTACTCTTTGCGTTTGTTGCTCAGGCTCAGGAAGCCCCGGCTGGGCTGAGGCTCCCACGGGGCCGCGGTCACCGGGCGGCACAACCGGGACAGGCGGAGCCCGCCGGGGACAGTGTGCCTGTGGGGACAATGGGGACAGGGACAGTGACAGGGACAGTGACAGTGCCACCGGGGACAGGCGGAGCCCGCCGGGGACAGTGTGTCTGTGGGGACAATGGGGACAGGGACAGTGACAGTGCCACCGGGGACAGTGTGCCTGGGGACAGAGGGGACAGTGTCACCGGGGAGGGGACAGTGACAGTGCCACCGGGACAGGCAGAGCCCACCGGGGACAGTGTGCCTGGGGACAGAGGGGACAGGGACAATGTCACCGGGGAGGGGACACCAGGGACAGTGTGTCTGGGGACAGAGGGGACAGGGACAGTGTCACCAGAGGGTGTCGGTGTCACCAGGGTGTGCCACTGTCACCTGGGGGTGCCAGGCAGTGCCACTGTCCCCAGGAGCCACCCAAATGTGCGGGGGTTGGGGCCCTTCCCAGGGGACCGGGACCCTTCTGGAGCTTCTGGGGTCACTTGAGCCCAGCCCAGGGTCACTCCAGACCAGCCCAGGGTCCTTCCTGGTCACTCCAGGCCCTTTCTGACCTTTCCAAGCCCCTTCCTGACTCGCCCAGATCCCTCCAAACCTTTCCAGGCCCTTTCCAGCCATTCCCAGGTCCCTTCTTGACCACTTCCTGGTCATTCCAAACCCTTTTTGACCCTTCCAAGCCCCTTCCTGACCGCTCCAGGCCCCTTTCAGACTCGCCCAGACCCTTCCAGCCCTTCCCAAATCCCTTCCTGACCATTCCAAGACCCTTCCCAGCCACTCCAGCCTTTTCCAAGTCCCTTCCTGTCCATTCCAGGCCCTTTCCAGACCTTCCCAGATCCCTCCAAACCTTCCCGGGTGCCTTTTTGACCATGTCAGACCCTTCCCAGATCCCTTCCTGGCCATTCCAAGACCTTTTCTGGCCACTCCAGGTCCCTTCCTGACCATTCCAGACACTTTCCAGCCATTCCCAAATCTCTTCTTGGTCACTCCAGGTCCCTCCAAACCTTCCCAGACCCTTCCTGGTCACTCCAAGCCCTTTCTGACCCTCTCAAGCCCCTTCCTGTCCACTCCAGACCCCTTCCAGATTTGCCCAGATCCCTCCAAACCTCCCCAGGTCCCTTCCTGGTCACTCCAGGCCCTTTCCAGGTCCCTTCCTGACCTTCCCGAGCCCCTTCTTGACCACTTTGGGCCCTTTCCAGCCCTTCCCAAGTCCCTTCCCGGCCACTCCACGCCCCTTTCATCCCTTTCTGACCCTCTCAAATCCCTTCCTGACCACTCCAGGCCCTTTCCAGACTCACCCAGATCCCTCCAAACCTTCCCAAGCCCCTTCCTGGTCACTCCAGGTCCCTCCAAACCTGCCCAGATCCCTCTCTGGCCATTCCAAGACCTTTTCTGGTCACTCCAGCCCTTCCCAAGTCCCTTCCTGGTTCATTCCTGGCCCTTTCCAGACTTGCCCAGATCCCTCCAAACCTTCCCAGGTGCCTTTTTGACCACTCCACACCCTTTCCAGCCCTTTCCAGATCCCTTCCTGGCCATTCCAAGCCCTTTTCTGGCCACTCCAGGCCCTTCCTGACCATTCCAGACCCTTTCCAGCCCTTCCCAAATCTCTTCCTGGTCACTCCAGGTCCCTCCAAACCTTCCCAGACCCTTCCTGGTCATTCCAAGCCCTTTCTGACCCTCTCAAGCCACTTCCTGTCCACTCCAGACCCCTTCCAGATTTGCCCAAATCCCTCCAAACCTTCCCAGGCCCTTTCCAGCCCTTCCCAAATCCCTTCCTGACCATTCCAAGACCCTTCCCAGCCACTCCAGCCTTTTCCAAGTCCCTTCCTGTCCACTCCAGGCCCTTTCCAGACTCGCCCAGATCCCTCCAAACCTTCCCAGCTCCCTTCCAGCCCTTCCCAAGTCCCTTTTTGACCACTCCAGGCCCTTCCCAGGCCCTTCCTGGTCATTCCAAGACCCCTCCCGGCCACTCCAGCCTTTCCCAAGTCCCTTCCTGACCATTCCAGGCCCTTTCCAGGTCCCTTCCTGGTCACTCCAGACCCTTTCCTGGTCATTCCAAGCCCTTTCTCACCCTCCCAAGCCCCTTCCTGACCACTCCAAACCTTCCCAAATCCCCTCCAAACGTTCCCAGGTCCCTTCCAGCCCTTCCCAGGCCCCTCCCGGTACCGGAATCTCCTCCCGGTGTTTTTTTTCCC
>NW_026628298.1:0-2386 GCF_030028575.1 Malurus melanocephalus
AAATATGAGAAGTTGATTCTTGCTCTAAAGAGAAAACAGAATATTTATTCTATTCTAATGAAGACCTTCAAAGAGTCAGGATCAACAGCTTACAAATAGAACTGAACAATATCTTCATGTTGAGAAAACAACTGGAGGAAGATGTTTTAGGTAACAGGAATCTCCAGAAGATCTTAGGAGATCAGATTAARGAYATGAAAAACCACCAGGATGAAACACTATCTTTCTGTGAAAATCAAGCATCTTATATGAGTATCTGTTTAGGAGAACAACACCATTTAAGCCTCCAGATAGACCATCTGTCTCTGGAAGAACTTGAAAAAAGGGGTTTCTGACCTGCTCCTGATGGTCAAGGGACTGCAGGCAATTAATCAAGAACTTAATGCAAAACAGTCTGGATAAGTACAAAGGATTCTCAAGGGAAGGAAGCACTGAAAATAGTAAACCACAGAGAGTGTCTTGAAACATCAGGGGAGTCTGCGGYGCAGCCTGAAGATGGTGACAATGGCAGGAAGATGCAGAACAGTCAGTTTTGTGAAAAGGTCAGTCAGGTATGCCTTCAGGTATCTTTGGATTTTCCTGGTGAGGTGGTTAAGCAGATAACCCYATCAGGTTATTCAGAGAGTCTAATTAAGCCTCAATTTGAGCATGATGCAACTGACAGACACTTAGGCAGAACAGGAATGAGTGAACATGAAACAGAAGAGAAATTGCTCACATCTCTTCYAAMAGAAAATAGAACATCCGTGCTGGAATCTACCAGACAAGAATAAGGAGCCTCAGAAGAAAAGTCAAAATATTCAAGATTAAATGCAGAAGCAGAACATCAGCAAGAAAATGTATAAAAAGGGTGAACAGCTTGAAGGCCTTTCTTTTACTGAAACAAATGAAGCTGTCTCTGCATTCCTGCCCAAGAAGCCACGTGTGCCTGTGCCCTTAAGATTCTGCAGACCCTTGGGAAATGCGAGAGCAAGTAACTTAATCTCAACAGCACAGACAAAGCCTGTACCCCAACAAGTGTTACCAAGGGAGACGCACTCGATGTTCCATCAAAATGCAAGGGGTTTACACCGAGAGTTTCCAGATCCCTATTAGTGAAGCAAAGGCAATAGTTAAAGCATGCCCCATTTGTAACTATCACAACGGAGGCTGTGGCTTGGGTCTGGGGGTTAACCCTCGGGACTAGAAGCAAATGAAATCTGGTAGATGGATATCAGGCATGTACCAGAGTTTGGAAGGCTCAAATATGTGCATGTCACGATTTACACCTGTGGTCATTTTATATGGGCCACGGCACAGGCTGGCGAGAAAACCATCCACGCTGAGCAACATCTCTGCAGCTGCTTTGCAGCTAGAAGAACCCCGCAGAAAATCAAGACAGACAGTGGGCCAGCCTATTGCAGCAAAAGACTTGAACAACTTTTGTGTCAATGGGGCATAATTCACACAACAGGGATCCCTAATTCCCCCACAGGACAAGCCATCTTAAGAAGAGCAAATGGGACTTTAAAAAGATCTTTGAAAAAACATTCTGATGTGGGGGACCCCCAAAGAAGGCAGTTAAAACATCTCTTTGTCCTAAATTACCTATGTGTCTTTGGAGATGATAAGGTGCCTGCTGTCACTAAACACCATCAATGGACCAAAAAAAAAGAAAAGAATCTAGAAACTTGGGAGAGCCAGGTGAAAACGCCGCGCACGGGTCGAGAAGAGAGAAAGGCGAGTGAAGGAGCCTCGCCTCCGGGCTTCCTTTCCCCGTGCGGGCGGGCGGCTGTCTGCGAGCTTCTCGCTCCCGGAGCGAGTCGCTGGAGCGGAGCTCGTCCTGGCCGGGAGCTGCTCGATGGCGGGCGGCAGCCAGGGAGAGCGTCAGACATCGGGATCCGAGAACAGGCTTTTGGCAGGAGCCAGCAAAAGTGTTATACTGGGGTGGGGGGTATCTTTGTGTTTCTTCTCCCACAGGACCCCTTTGGCTGCCGGCGAAATGGACCAAGGTAGCAGTGACTGAGACATCTGAGCCCACACCCGGCAGAGCGAGACTGAGTGAAGATCAAAACGCGGATTGTACCCTCCTCACCTTTCAACAGAAAGACTCGCCTTAAATCGCATAACGAAAGTGGTGTAGGCAATATTAGTGAAGCTGAGTATAACAAGAACTGCTGCCTGGATGCCACCGCAGCCCAAAACAATTAATGGGTGGCTCAAAGGCCTGGGGCAGGAAGGATCATACCGCACGCCCTGGTTRTAGTTAAAAGTTAAATCTGTTGCTTTATTGTTRTTACCTTGTATTTTGCTTGTTTTTAGAATTTGTTTAACAGTTTGCTCCAGCAGGCCTTTCAAGCTAACTCAACCTTACTAAAAGAAAACAGGGGAATTGTAGTGAGCCTTG
>NW_026628299.1:0-2263 GCF_030028575.1 Malurus melanocephalus
GATTTGGGGTTTTGGGGATGGAATTTGGGGTTTGGGATGTATTTTGGGATTTAGGGTGGGGTTTGGGGTAGAATTTAGGATTTGGGGTGTATTTTGGGATTTGGGGTGGCGTTTGCAGTGTATTTTGGGATTTAGGTGCAGTTTGGGAGGTTATTTAGGATTTCGGGTGGGGTTTGGGATTTGGGGTGTATTTTGAGGTACATTTTGGGGTTTGGGATGGATTTGGGGTGTCGCTGACCCCGTTCCCGTGTCCCGCAGGTCCCCAATCACCTGATTTGGTTGATTTTCTTCTATTGGTTCTTCCACTCGTGCCTGAACGCCGTGGCTGAACTGCTGCAGTTCGGGGATCGGGAATTCTATCGGGATTGGTGGTAATGGGATCAATAATGGGATTGGGATCAATGGGATCAATAATGGGATCAATAATGGGATCGATAATGGGATCAATAATGGATCCATAATGGGATCAATAATGGGATCAATAATGGGATCAGTGGGATGATGGGGATTGTCCCTGAACACCGTGGCAGAGCTGCTGCAGTTCGGGGATCGGGAATTCTATCGGGATTGGTGGTAATGGGATCAATGATGGGATCAATGATGGGATCAATGATGGGATCAATGATGGGATCAATGATGGGATCAATAATGGGATCGATAATGGGATTGATAATGGGATCAATAATGGGATCAATAATGGGATCGATAATGGGATTGATAATGGGATCAATAATGGGATCAATAATGGGATAAGTAATGGGATCAATAATGGGATCTATAATGGGATCAATAATGGGATCAATAATGGGATCGATAATGGGATCGATAATGGGATTGGGATCAATTGAATCAATGGGATCATTAATGGGGCCATTGGGATCAATGGGATCAATGGGATCGATTGGATCATTAATGGGATCAATGGCATCAATGGCATCATTGGGATCAATGGGGTCAATAATGGGGTCAATGGGATCATTGGGATCAATGGGATCAATGGGGTCAATGGGGTCAATGGGGTCAATGGGGTCAATGGGGTCAATGGGGTCAATGGGATCAAAGGGATCAATGGGGTCAATGGGATCAATGGGATCAATGGGGTCAATGGGGTCAATGGGATCAATGGGATCAATGGGGTCAATGGGGTCAATGGGATCAGGAATTCTACATCACTTTGGGGTCAATTTAGGGTCATTTCTAAGCCATTTTGGGGTCACTTTGGGGTCACTTTGCAGTCACATTGGGGTCACTTCAAGGACACTTTGGAGTCCTTTTGGGGACACTTCAGGGTCACTCCGGCGTCACTTTTGGGCCACTTCAAGGCCCATTTTGGGGTCACTTGGGGGTCATTTTGAGGTGATTTCAGGGACACTTTGGGGACATATTGGGGCCACTTTGGGGTCACTTTGGAGCCACTTCTGGGCCACTCTTGGGGTCACTTTGGGGTCATTTTGGGGACACTTTGGGGTAATTTTGGAGACATTTTGGGGACATTTGTTCGCCCCTTCAGGGTCACTTTGGGGACACTCTTGGGTCACTTTGGGGACATTTTGGGGTCACTTTGGGCTCATTTTGGAGCCGTTTTGAGGACACTTTGGGGTTATTTTGGGATCATTTCAGGGTCACTTCAGGGCCCCTTTTGGGGACACTGTGGGGTCATTTCAGGGTCGCTTTTGGGTCATTTTGGTGTCACTCTGAGGTCACTCTGGGGACACTTTTGGGGTCACTTTTGGGCCACTTCAAGGCTCTTTTTGGGGACTTTGGGGTCACTTTGGGGTCATTTCATGGTCACTTCGGGGTCATTTCTGAGCCATTTTGGGGTCACTTTGGGGACATTTTGGGGACATTTTGAGGTCACTTTGGGTCACTTTTGGAGACATTTTGGGGTCATTTTTGGGACATTTGGGTTCATTTTGGGTTCATTTGGGAGACATTTTTGGAGACCTTTTTGGGGTCATTTTGGGGACATTTGGGTTCGTTTTGGGGTCACTTTGGGTTCATTTCGGGGCCACATCAGGGACATTTTGGGGTCATTTTGGAGATATTTTGGGTTCATTTTGGGGTCACTTTGGTGTCACTTTTGGGGTCTCTTTGGGGTCATTTCTGAGCCATTTTGGGGTCACTTTTGGGCCACTTCAAGGACACTTCAGGGACACTTTGGGGTCATTTCAGGGTCATTTTGGGGTCATTTTGGGGACACTCTGGGACCACTTCAAGGCCCACTTTGGGGTCATTTCAGGGTCATTTTGGGGACACTTTGGGG
>NW_026628300.1:0-2300 GCF_030028575.1 Malurus melanocephalus
TTGAAAGAGTAAGTAATACAACCAATTTTTTCTTTTTGCTGAAAATAATCAGTTTTCATGTGGCAGTTTGATAAAGCTGTTAAATGGTGAAGGTCACTTACATTGTTATTCCTTAGGTACATAAAGTACTGTGCCCTACAATGAAAACATATGGTATTTTTCCCTCCTTTAGAAGCACTGCTTCGAGGCATTTGTGTAATCTGCTCAAGGAAACCTGCAGTCACTTCACAGAGAAGACCAGCAAATGTAAATGCTTTTTTATTTTTGATTTATGACAGTAAATGTACTTCTAGCTTGCTCTAAGGGGAAAAAAAGTTCTCATGCAGTTCCAGATACATTCTCCAGTTGAAATCAACTGGATATGGCTCTTAAAATGAGAAGTGAATTTGAAGTGGCTCACAAAATTAGAAGTGAAGCCACAGGTCTAACACCTGTATGCTTTGTAATGCTAAATCCAGAGGATGTTTGAAGCCAACATAATTGTGTGCTGGAAGGTTCCAAGGCTGGGTGGTGTTTGGGTGCCTAAACACTGATATGGGTTTGAGGCAGTGTCAGCACCCCTGATGAGCCCCTGAGCAGTGCAAATCTCCTCAGGTCTGCTCAGCCTGTTGAAGGTTTTCAGTCCCATCCAGATACTGTGAATATAAGTGGCACTTCATGCCTGATTTTAGGCAGTCGAATCTACTCTGAATTCCCAGTACACTTTAACAATTTTCCAGAGCTGGCATCTCCTGTTTGGAGCAGTTACACATTTGTGGGTAAAAACGGTCTCAACCCCAAGGCACAATGAGTAACTAGAATTCTTCTCATAAAACTGACCCAAGGCAAGACAGCTGGATAACTTAATGAAGTTTAAATTCTTGAGGTTTTAAAATATGTGCTTGATTGGAATTTTACTTTATATGCATTTATAATTGTTATTGTAATCTTTAAAATTTTACTAAGTTGATCCTGGATGTTCAAGAAGTGTCTATTTCTTTTTAGCCTTAATTCTAGAAGCACCTGTACTGTTCTTTTTTGATAGCTGTGTTTCTTACTGTTCTCTTTATAATGATTTCCTTAGGGAAAAATAGTATCAATTTCAAAAGGAAAGAAGGAAAATATGGACATGGAGCGTTTTTGCAATTTTATAATAATGGTTCTGTGGTCATAGGTATCTCTGTTGATTGGAAGAAATTTAGTGCTGAACCCTACATTACAGTTTATAAAATATTAATGGTTTTGATACATTATTATTCAACAACATTAATACTATAAGAATTAACAAAGTTATATAAATTGATTCAGAATGACAGTTTTCATAGAAAAGAAAATTGTATTGGGATAGAAATTTAAAAGCTGAGCTTGTTTAATATTTTAATGAAATACATATTTTCCCAGATGATATAACTTTTGTCACCCTGTTTCATAATGACTTATTTTAATAAGAAAAGAGTTGATAATTCCTTTTTAAATTAATTATGATGGTTAAATAGAATGACTCTGACAGCTTGCATTCTTTTTCAAAAGAAAATCTTTCTTGCATGTTCTTGCTTTGATAGATGAACAGGAAAAAGAATAAACAAGACAATTGTATGGGGAACTTCATAGCAACATAGAAGTGAGTGCCATAACTTGATAAAAGGAATGTGAGTTATGTGGATATCCTGACCTGAGTTAAGGGTTTATGTTGGGATACTTTTTGTTTCCATTATGTGTGTGTGATATCATGTGTGAGGCAGCAAGTCGGGTTTTCAGTCCCTTTCCAAGCACTGTTTTTGTTTTRCATAAAGCACATTCAGTGGAGAAAGTGCWRCARCTTGTGGGATGTAGATCCGTGTGATCTGTGTGWCCYGTGTTTAGTACTGTGTGACTGCCAGAACTTCTGTCTTCTTTTTGGACTCTTTCATCTACCTGGTGATTTCTCAGAATGGCTGAGGTTGGCAGCAGCCGTTGGAGAACTTCCAGGGTTTCCAATGCTGAACTTTAAATATTAAATTTTGTTGTTAGAGAATGACAGTGGCATTTGAAGAGCTTTGTGTGCAAGCAGAGAACAACAGATTGGAAATGAGTTTCAAAWGTGAGAATTCTGTTTATTGTGTTTTTATGGTGTCTCAACAGTTTTGTACTTCATAGCTTTTATTACACATGCAATGTCAGGGCAGACAGATCTGCAGTGCTCGAGTGCTGAGCAGCTCACACTGAGACACTGGGATCCTCTTTTATTCGTGCTGCCTGGATTCACTGTCTGGCCCTTTCTGTTATTGTTCCACTGGGTCAAGTCTGGAAGTTTATTTTTCAAACAGTCACTCTAAGACCAA
>NW_026628301.1:0-2271 GCF_030028575.1 Malurus melanocephalus
AAAAAAATATGGGAAATCCCAAAATTGGAGAAAAAAAACAAAAAACCCAAAATTATGGGGGATCCCAAAATTCAGAGAAAAAAACATAAAATTGTAGGGAGAAAAACCCCAAAATTATCGGGGAAATTCCTAAAAATTATCGGGGCAAAAAACCCCAAAATTATGAGGGGAAACCAAAATTATGGGGGGAAAAACCCAAAAATTATCGGGGAAAAATTCCCAAAAAATTATGTGGGAACCCCAAAAATATTGGGGGAAAAATCCCAAAATTATTGGGGGAAAAATCCCAAAAATACCCAAAATTATGGGAGATCCCAAAATTATGTGGGAAATCCCCCCAGAAAATTATGGGGGGAATTCAAAAAAATCGGGGGAAAAAAAACCCAAAAATCAGAGGGAAATCCCAAAAATTATGGAGGAAATCCCAAAATTGGAGAAAAAAACCTCAAAATTATGGGGGAAATCCCAAAATTATTGGGGGCAAATCCGAAAAAAATTATGGGGAAAAAACCCAAAATTATGGGGGGAAATCCCCAAAAAAAACAAAATTATGGGGGTTCCCAAAATTCGGGGGGAAATTCCAAAAATCAGAGGAAAAATCCCAAAATTATGGGGGAAAACCCAAAAAAATTATGGGGGAAATCCCGAAATTATCAGGGGAAAAACCCCAAAATTATTGGAGAAAAAACCCAAAAATTATGGGGGAAATCCAAAATTTATGGGGAAAAACTGAAATTATGGGGGAAAATCCCAAAAATTGGAGAAAAAAACCTCAAAATTATGGGGGAAAAGTCCCAAAATTATCGGGGGAAATCCCAAAATTATGGGGGAAAACCCCCAAAAAAACCAAGATTATGGGGGATCCCAAAATTCGGGGGGAAATCCTAAAAAAAAATGGGGAAAACCCAAAAATTATGGGGAAATCCCAAAGATTGGAGAAAAAAACCCAAAATTATGGTGGGAATCTGAAATTATGGGGGAAATCCCAAAAATTATCCGGGGAAATCCCCAAAATTATGGGGCAAAAATCCCAGAATTATGGGGGAAACCCGGATTTATGGGGGAAACTGAAAATCAGAGGGAAAACCCCAAAATTTATAGGGGAAAACCCAAAAATTGGAGAAAAAACCTCAAAATTATAGGGAAATCCTAAAATTTATAGGGGAAATCCCAAAAAAAATGAAAAACCCCCAAAATTGGAGAAAACCCCTCAAAATTATAGGGAAAAACCCCAAAAATTGGAAAAAAACCTCAAAAATTATGGGGGATCCCAAAATTATGGGAAAATCCCAAAAATTGAAAAAAAAAAACCAAAAAAAACCCCAAAATTATGGGGGAAATCCCAAAAATTATGGGGGGAATCTGAAATTATGGGGAAAACTGAAAATCAGAGAGAAAACCCCAAAATTATTGGGGAAAAATCCCAAAATTTTGGGAAATCCCAAAAAATAAACGGGGGAACCCAAAATTCTCGGAGAAATCCCAAAATTATGGAGAAAAAAAACCAAAATGATGGGGGGAAATGCCAAAAATTGGAAAAAAACCCCTCAAAATTATGAGGGAAATCCTAAAACTCGGCGAAAAACCCCAAAATTATGGGAGAAAACCCCAAAAAAACCAAAATTATGGGGGATCCCAAAATTTGGGGGAAAATCCCAAAATTATTGCGGGAAATCCCAAAATTATGGGGGAATCTGAAATTACGGGGGAAAACCCCCAAAATTGTGGAGAAATCCCAAGAAATCCAAAATTCTGGGGGATCCCAAAATTATCAGGGAATGTAAAATTATGGAGGAAAAAAAACAAAATTATCGGGGAAAAAACCCAAAAATTATGAGGGAATCTGAAATTATGGGAAAAACCGAAAAAAATGGGGGGAAATTCCAAAAATCAGAGGAAAAAACCCAAAATTATCAGGGAAAAATAAAAAAAAAATTCTGGGGAAATCCCAAAATTCTTGGGGGGAACGGGGGAGATCCCGAGAATTTTGGGATCTTTTTGGGGTTTTTTGGGGATTTTTGGGATTTTTGGAGTTTTTGGGATCATTTTGGGGTTTTTTGGGATTTTTGGGGTTCCCGGGATTTTTTGGAATCATTTTGGGGTTTTTTGGGATTTCTGGGATCATTTTGGGGGTTTTTAGGAATTTTTTGGGATCCTTTTGGGGTTTTTTGGGATTTGGGGGATTTTTGGAGCTTTTGGGGTCATTTGGGGTTTTTTGGAGATTTTTGGGGTTCCCAGAAGTATTTTTGGGTGATTTTGGGGCTTCCCGGG
>NW_026628302.1:0-2300 GCF_030028575.1 Malurus melanocephalus
GGGAACAAAGCAACAACAAAACCAAACCAAATCCAGTCAATCAAACCAGAAATGAACCAAGAACTGTCCCTGTGTGTGTGTTTAGGTGTGTGTGACAAAAGGACAGTGAGGGCAAGGATAAAAGGAACACGGCCTAAAAGCTTTAGAGTGCTCAAACTTAACAGTACTTACACCTTACCCTTAAACTTAATAATTTAGCAAAAGAATAAAACTGAACAGAATCTAACCTGACTTATAACCCATGATTTAACCTCACCAATTCAACAGAGGACAACCACTCAGCAGCATTTAACTCAGCCTGTACTTTATGACTTAACCTCACTCACAGGCCTCACTCACTCAGGTATCCAAGGAATCCAAACACATCAGGATCCCTGTTGCTCCCAGTATGAGCCCAGTCGCTCCCAGTCGTTCCCTGTTATGAGGCAATTTGCCCCCAGCAAGGTCCCAGTTGCTCCCACGTTCGTCCAGTGTGTTCCCAGTTCTCCCAGTCGCCCCTAACACAGTCCCAGTCACTCCCAGTGCGATCCCAGTCCCTCCCACCAGAGTCAACCGAGTTGCCCTCAGAGTTTTCCCCGTTCCCCCCAGCACATTCCCAGTCTCTCCCAGTTTGGTCCCAGTCACCACCCATATGGTCTCAGACACTCCCAGTATATCCCAGTTGCCCTGAACATTCTGGGAGTCATTCCCAGCACTCCCAGTTACCTCAGCAGGGTTCAGTTGCCTCCAGGATTATCCCAGTCACTCCCAGTACATCCCAGTTGCTCCCAGTATGCACCCAGCATTCCCAGCTGTTCACAGGTGCTTCCAGCATGCACCCAGTTGCTCCCAGTTCCTCCCAGTGTGTCCCCAGATTGCTCCCAGCATAGGCCTAGTGGCTTCCCGTCACTCCCCAGTAAGTTTCATTTACACCTACTCTAATCTCAGTCATTCCCAGTATGATCCGAGTCAGGTTCCCAGGATGATCCCAGTCATTCCCAGTATGATCCCAGCCACTCCCAGTATGATCCCAGCATGGATTCACTTGCTCTGGTTCCAGTTACTCACAGTATGATCCCTGTGACTCTCCCAGTATATCCCAGTATATCCCAGTTACCCCCAGCATGATCCCAGGGGCTCCCACTTCCTCCCAGTTACTTTCAGCATCATTTCAGGTGCCCACACCAACTTCCAGTCACAGCCAGTGTGGTCCCAGTTGCTCCCCGTATATCCCAGTTTCCCCCAATGTGTTGCAAATTCCCGCAGCAGGCTCCTAGTCACTCCCAGTGTGATCCCAGTCACCCTCAGTGCGGTCCCAGTTACCTCCAGCACAGTTCCAGCAGCTCCCAGTTCCTCTCAGTATGATCCCTGTTGCACCCAGTAGCCCCTAGTACAATCCCAGTCACTGCCACTATGATCTCAGTGGCCCCCAGTGTAGACACAATCACTCCCACTTGCTCCCAGTCACCCCCAGCATTGTCCCAGTGTGCCCCCAGTGTTGTCCCCTCCAGTATCTTTACAGACACTCCCCGTATATCCCAGTTGCCCCCAGCACGCTCATTTCCCAGTCACCCCAGTAGACCCAGCAGCGTTCCAGTTGTGCCCAGGATGATCTCATTCCTTCCCAGTATTTCCCAGTTGCCTCCAGCACACAGCCATCAGTCCCAGTTGCTCCCAGTCACTCCCAGTAGCCCTCAGTGGGGTCCCAGTTGCTCCCAGTACCTTCCAGTCTAGGCCCAGTCACTCCCAGTTGCTCTCAGTGAGGTCCCAGCCACTCCCAGTTTCTCTCAGTGTGGTCCCAGTATCTCTCAGAGTGGTCCCAGTATCTCTCAGTGTGGTCACAGTCGCTCCCAGTAGCTCTCAGTGTGGTCCCTGTCACTCCCAGTGTGGTCCCAGTCACTCCCAGTAGCCCTCAGTGTGGTCCCAGTCTCTTCCAGTTGATGTCAGTGTGGTCCCAGTCGCTCCCAGTCGCTCTCAGTGTGGTCCCAGTTGCTCCCAGTTGCTCTCAGTGGGGTCTCAGTCACTCCCAGTCACTCTCAGTGTGGTCCCAGTCACTCCCAGTAGCCCTCAGTATGGTCCCAGTTGCTCTCAGTGTGGTCCCAGTCTTTCCCAGTCACTTTCAGTGTGGTCCCAGTTTCTCCCAGTCACTCTCAATGTGGTCCCAGTCTCTCCCAGTCACTCCCAGTCACTCCCAGTAGCTCCCAGTGTGGTCCTAGTTACTCCCAGTTGCTCTCAGTGTGGTCCCAGTCACTCCCAGTTGCTCTCAGTGTGGTTCCAGTTGCTCTCAGTGTGGTCCCAGTCTCTCCCAGTCACTCCCAGTC
>NW_026628303.1:0-2371 GCF_030028575.1 Malurus melanocephalus
GTTTTCTGTAAATAAGTACAGCAAAATCTATTGCAGGCCTATTAATGAATTTCTGAGTTCAATATATTTCCATTCCCAGTGTCTGTGGCATTACAAGATTGTCATTAACTTCACTTTGAAACTTTAGGTTTCAAAATTTGTTTTACCTTCTGACTATGCCTCCTCACTTCTTTTTTTTTTCATGCTGGAAATCCTAGCTCTTTATGAACTCTTAAAAAATTATAAACGCATTGATGCTCAGCCACCAAAAGTGATTTTTGCAAACTTKGYGAATTATCCACTGTGAATGCAGCCSAGATTTCAMATGGCTGCCTCATTCTACGTTTTTCTTTTGTGAGGAAAGGAACTGAGAGGATGGGAGGCAGCCATGAGTTTACAGAGGGAGGAGGAAGGGAAAGCAGGCCAAGAAATTGAAATGAAGGAGGTTTCCTTACCCTCAGTGGATTGCTTACAAAAAAGGAGGAAAAACAAGTTCTTTGATAATTTGTGGCRAACTCAAGCAAACCTGTGAATTTCTGAATACTTTTGAATCACGTTGGATTATCCCACTGCAGTGGGAACAGGTTCGAAATCATAGTGAAACCACAGCTCTGCTCCAGGAAAACAACCCTTCCAACATTCCTAAGTCARTCTGTTCAAAAATGTCTTTTCAAAAGCAACTCAGCGCTGAGAAAGCGCCCCATTATGTTTTACTAATGAGTATTTAATCTTTCTAATCTATCTAATCATACACATCCACTCTATAGAATACACAGGCTAATACTTCTGAAATTGTATGTTTCACTTGGAGGACATTAGTGCATTTGTATTATGGATTAAGAATATGAATTTAAACATTCTTGGGTTTTCTCAACTGGAGATGCACAATTTGAAACGCAGCCATTTTCAGTGTGATCAGAATTCTGGGAGCTGCTGCACCGTGAATATTTGAATTGTGAATACTGCTGTAATCAGACCATATTCTCTCCATGCCTGCATGTTGATGCCAATTCACTCTAATTTCCTTTCCATTTTTCCTTCTCCCCAGGGGATAAGTGCCCTGATTAAGCATCCCTGTCGCCTCCTTCAACACTGTTCCCAGCCTAATGCTAATTATTGTGACTGACTTTTAGTACTACTGAACTGCACTGCAGTTAAACAAGAGCAAAAATGTGCAGTGTGGGGCTTTTTGACCTTTTTTTGTTGTCAGCCTAGTACAGGAACAGTTATTCCAGTCCTAATTTCTTCTTTTTTYGGTTTTGAGTGGGGTAACTTCTCATCACTGACGTCCTCATCAGTTGTGTGGTTGTTTGATGTTGTTATTACCCAGCACTAATCTTGCTTAACCTCAATTTTCAGCTCCATTGGCAGAGTAAAGTTTATCTGCCATGACTGGAAAACAAACAAAAAAAAAACCCATTGAATTTTATTCCCGTGCATATGCTATTTGTTTACTTCCATTTCCCATAAATATTAAATGTTAAATGTGCTTGGTTTATATTTGACACAAAAAAAAAATGGTTTAGCTGGGAAAAACTTATAAATCTCTTGGTTTTTCTGGAAAACAATGATGAGCACCCATATATCAATAACCTCACTTAAATATTCACCTCTCCTGGGTCCAGATTCTGTGCTGGAATGAAAAATATTTCACTGTTGATATAAACAGAACTTTCATAATTTAAACTTTGAGGATCTAAAGCTTTCCTTGAGGAATCATCTGCTGCAGTGAAGACACGAAGGCAGACACTGCAGGCACCTGAAGAATCCTGGAAAAAAAAATGCAAATTACTGATTTTTAAWTTGCCTTAAAAACCTCCCAAACCCMAGGGTCTCCCCAGGAGTTCCACTTGAGTGGAATTGTGAGGGTTTGCTGGCACAAGCTCAGCATATCAACCACTATGAGCTGAGTGTGAAACCCAGGGATGGACAGGAGAGCAGAATTCACCTTCCACAGATTTGGGTTTCATAGATTTAAAAAGGGCTGAGAAGGAGGAAGAGGAGGAGGAGAAGGTGAAGGAGAAGGAGGAGAAAGAGAAGGAGGAGAAGGAGAGGGAGAAGGAGAAGGAGAAGGAGGAGAAAGAGAAGGAGGAGAAGGAGAGGGAGAGGGAGGAGAAGAGAAGGAGAAGGAGGAGAAAAAGGAGAAACAAAAGAAGACGAAGAAGAAGAGGAAGAAGAAGAAGAACAAGAAGAAGAGGAGGAAGAAGAAGAAGAAGACACCTAATCCGGGTGTTCTTGGTGCTATATATTTGTGTGTTGGGGAATGTTTAACTGCTAAAAGGAGGGATGTGGTACCTTGGGAGCTCTGTCCCTGTTCAAACTCCTTTCCCCTCGTTTTGCAGATCTGCCTGAACCGCCGGTGCCAGAACACGAGCATTTTTGGGGTCCATAA
>NW_026628304.1:0-2371 GCF_030028575.1 Malurus melanocephalus
GGCAAAAAAATGGGAAGATGGAATCATCTGCCTGATTTTGTACTTCTCTAGATGCTGTGTTATATATTTGGATCTCTCCTGTCTGAAGATAGCAAAAAGATAACAAAACTGGATTTTCCTAGTTTTCCCCCCTCTCCTTCTTTTTAGTGCAAATTTTGGGGTCTGCAACTGCAAATYGTGAGATTCTCCTATCTTTCACTGCTCATCAATGGTATTCAGAATGATATCTGTGAAAAGGGTAAGGATATCTTATGTTACACCTAGCTTTTGCTCTTGGATTTTAGAATTACTGGAGAAAGATGATTTTACTTTCATCCCAGTTCCTGATATGAGAGCTACCTGCTGAGGTTTCTTGACAGAGTTTAAACATCAGAKTACATACCGGCACAAAACACACAATGCCACCTTGCCATTCCCTCCTCCCCACCACATGTCTTTCAGAATATTAAACATAAATCAGCCAAGTGTGGGATCAAGCCCAAGCYTTCTAGATAGACCATGTTTAAATTCTGCRTAACTCAAACTCCAGCRGCTGGTCTTGATTGCTGTGAAACCTCTCTTCAAGGTTCTGAGCTTATTAAGACAATCAGAAAAGAGAGCTTGACATTCAAGAATCAAATCCATTACTCTCTGCTAATTGGAACGTTGTAACATTGGAAAAGAATACATCATAGTTACCAGTGGTGATACATAGCAATGTGCAGTGCATATGATTTAAAAAGCAAAGYAACAATACAGAAATTTGTAACTACATTAAAATATATCTTTTTCAAGACCAAATGAACASAGAAAACAAAGTAGTATACTCAAGCATTTATTTATCATCTAAATGTTATTTTTATTTATTTGCTTACGCTGCACAAACATTCAGTATAACCCATGTAAAAACAGTGAACTGATACTTATTTCCTGATAAACGCAAGTAATAATATTAGGCTCATGCCACTTTCAGTATTATTCCCTGCAATGGTGCCATGTGCAAGTATAGCAAAAAAGTTTTGCCTTATAGTTATTATAATATAGCAACTAAAAATTAATAAAGCCTCTTTGTGAGTCAGCAATTCAACCTCAAGAGACGAAAAGGTTTTGCTCCAAATATTTCTAAATGGAAATATTTTTGGAAGACAAAAATCAAAACAATCTAATTTTATCACTATTTCTCCATACATTTTTCTTTTACTGACACACAATTTTGGGAAGTTCTGTTCTCAAACTCTTTTCTTTCACATCACAAAATATTTAACAAAGTAGAAATTAAAATACTCCATACTAGAATGTTGTCATTTAATAATAACTGAGATGAAGATTTTTTTTCACCTTGCTATTATCAGTAGGGAGCCACCTTTTAATTTCCTGACAGACAAAATATATTTCCAGCAATACCTGCATTGATGCTCCTTCCACCCTTGCAACACAAGCAACTCTGTCCAGGAAAGTCACAGTTACAGGAACAGCAACAAAGAAACCTTTTAWAAAGGCTTTTATGYATTTCTTCCCCAAACCCTGAGCCTGTGCCATAATCTGAAAAACATTAAGGATAGAAAAAAAATGTTGTTATAAAACAAATTTGAAGTAACATCAACATGCAGCACTTCAACATGGAACAATTATGAACAAATTTATTATCTGTTAAAGTCTCGCAATATCTAGGATGAAAAGAAATGAGTGTGCATGAGAACAGAAAAAAACCCAAACCAACAAACTAGAAAACTTCATCAGAATTTAAATGCCTATTCTAGAGAACTGACCTTGATAACTGACATTTACCCTTTAGCTAATTTGAACATTTCTTGTGATCCTGTGCTAGCAGAAGTATTTGACAAAAATTACTCARTGTAGCAGGTAAGCAAGAAGCAAAGTGATATAACCAGACAAAATTTAATAATGCATTTTGGAAAAAAAATTGCAAATAATTTTGCCTCTATACACTGGTAATTATTAATTTCTCACCCCCAAAAGTGGATTGTGCTAAGAAAATAAAAGTTACATGCAACACATTACCTTTTCCTTAATAAATACTTCCACAAATGAAAATGCATAAATGCGTAATTTCCACACTTGTGGTAACTGCAAACATAAAAACTACTGAAATTGTCACATATATCACAGGGACAGCCCACAATACAGTGACTCCTGGTTCACCGCTACGTCACAAAGTTAAAAGCATGTTGGCAGACTAGGCAGCTACATAATGACACCTGGGATGATTCCACTCCAACTCTCCCATCTATTTATTTAGCCCTGAACCAGTGAACACACTTGGAAAATACTTAMAAAGTGCACTGAAATACAAGCTGTTTGACTGTATTAGTCATACCTCTGAAAACCAAGCTGAATATCCAGGTACCGCTGCAAAGACACAAGACTAATT
>NW_026628305.1:0-2333 GCF_030028575.1 Malurus melanocephalus
GAACACGTCAGGAGCCGAGCCAGCTCTGCCCCATGATGCCTCGGGGGGTGGAAAAGCTCTGAATTTTGGGATTGGGGGATGGGGGATCCCACATTGCTCGGGGAGGTGCCTTGCCAGGGTCACAGAGTGTGGATTAATTCCCTGGAGGGCTCTAAACCCTCTCTGCAAGAGGTTTTTCAGGTTTTTTTTCAGGTTAAAAATTCCAGCTCAACTGAGTCCCAACATCTGGGTAGAAATGATCCCCCAGCTCATGGAAAATGCAGGAAATGGGATTCAATTAGCTGGAAAAACCTTGGAAAACCAGAGTTTTTTGCAAAGCAAAGCTTGGGGGTGCTGAGCCAGACCTGCTGCCTGATTCATGGGAAAATTGCTCTGGTTCGTGTTAAATTTTACATTAAATAAATTCATTTGTGTTAAATTTTACATTAAATAAATGCACAGCTGAGACTGAGCCAGGCTAAATTTCAAGTTCCAGCTCTGATAACTTTTGACATTTCTTGCCAGGCTGCAGGGCACTCTCGGATTATTAAATACAGGAGATATCATCTGGTAATCTTTTGCTTCATGAGGATTTTTATCTATTCAATTAAAATTTTTCATTAGTTAAAAATGTATTTAACTTTTTTTTGAGTAGACAGCAAATTCATAATGGGAGGAGTTTTTACCCCAAAAAAAATTTCTAGCCCATAAAAAAATTATGGTATTTATTCCCCCAAACTTTGCTAGGCCCTAAAAATTCATGATGGGGGGAATTTTTAACCAAATAAATATTTTTATTTTTACTATTTGGGATCAACCTCCAGCATTTCCTTATATCTAAAGGAGATCTGGAATGGTATTTTAGGGTTAGTTAATCCTATTGATATTTAGCGCTTTTTTTTTTCCCCAAGTGGATCAGTTTTGCCATTTTGGAATGAGGCATCAGGAGGAAACATTTCTGAATCTGCTAAATTGAGAATTCACATCTCATCCCTCCCCAAACGCTGCTCTGCTAATTTTAAATTAATCCCTAAATTTATGCTCCACAGAAGGGGAACGAGTGGCAAGAACAGATTTGGGTTTTTGGCTGAGAATTTGGAGATGCAGCACTGGGGAGGAGCTGGGAAAATCCAGATCTGGGGAAGAACAAGAGGAGATCTCACAGAGGTTTTGCACATTTCCCACTCAGACAAAACCTCTCTCCTTGTCCAAATAAAGGAATATTATTATTATTATTATTATTATCATCATCATCATCATCATCATCATCCTCATCACCATCATCAACACTATCATTATCATCTTTATATATTTATTTTATTTGTTTATATATATTATTATATATTATATTATATATGTTATAATATATATAATATATAATGTATAATACATAATATAACAATATAAATGTAATTATATATAATTATTGTAATATAACATATAATATATAATTATTATATATAACTTATTATATAGCTATATATAATTATTATATATATTATCTATTACATTATATATTATATTATATATTATATTATATATTATATTACACCATATTATGTATTATATTATTATAGTATATATTTTAATATATGATATATCATATATTATATATTATATATCATCTATTATACATTATATATTACATATTATGTATTATATAATATATATTATGTCATTATCTATAATATATTTCATATTATTTATATTTATTTATATTATTTCTATTATTTCTATTTGTTATTTATTTATTTTTATTTGTTTGTTATTTCTTATTTACATTTTTTAATTTTTATTTTTTATTTAATGATAATATTATCTATTATCTAATATGAAATACTAACACCAATCCCAGAATGGCCATGGAAGGAGGCTGCTGATAAAAGATTAATGGATTTATTGATCCCAGCAGTGTCAGCACATCTGAGGGCTGCCAGAATTCCCAGAGATAAAAGCAGGAATGTGAGTCCATCTCCGTGACATCGTTCCTGATTTTTATTTTTTTTTTAATCCCTTTTAATTTTCCCTCCTATGTAAAATCAAACATAATAATGTTTCAGGGAGAATAATGAGGGTCAGGTGGAAGGTTTGGTATTTAGGATGATCCCCCTSGAAGGCTTCCAAATAATTTCCAGCATTGTTGGGTCATCAAAGGCAGGAATAAAAATGGGAAGATCAAATAAATAACGAGGAGTTAACGAAGCTCTACCGGGTTGGACATGCAAATTCCTCTTCATCCCACTCCCCAGGGAAAAGCTCTGACAGACTCAAGGTCGTCTCAGACATCGGGATTGAGGCACAAAATGGTGCTGGAAGAAAAAAATCCCATTAGGAATCTTCCCCTTGTTTGTAGG
>NW_026628306.1:0-2307 GCF_030028575.1 Malurus melanocephalus
GGGCAAGATTTATGGAATCAAAAAATTGGAATAAACCTCCAAAATCCAGGATTTTCCCTCAAAAAAAGTGGACGTTTGTTGTGCAGGGAGCTTTGGGATAATGAGAAAATTATTGGGAAAATTATTGGGAGAAGGGATTTGGATGGGATTTACGGAATCGATGGAAAACCTGGCAGTATTGGGGCGATTTGGGATCCACATCCACCGTGGCCAAAAAATCGGGAATTTTCCTCCCGGTGTTCCGGTAGATGCAGGGCACGTAGATGATCTCCTCACGAGGGCCTGGAAAAACAGGAATTTTGGGAAAAAAATCTGAAGTTAGGTGAGGAAAAACCTCCCCGGAGCCTCTCCCAGGAGTGGGGGTTTTGTGGGGTGGGTGGGGTTGAGTTTTCCTGCTGGTCTGAAGGTTTTTTGGGAATGGGATTTTTTGGGAATGAGGCCCCAAATTCTTGGATTCAAGGTTGGGAAATCTGAAAATTCTTGAATTAAAGGGAAGGAGCCCCAAAATTCTGGGATTGAAGGGAGAGAGAGAGAGACCCAAAATTCTTGGATTCAAGGCTGGGAAACCCCAAAATCTTGGATTCAAGACAAGGAGACCCCAAAATTCTTGGATTGAAAGGAAGGAGCCCCAAAATTCTCAGATCCAAAGAAGGAAGACCCCAAAATTCTTGGACTGAAGGGAGGGAGAGACCCAAAAATCTTGGATTCAAGTCTGGGAAACCCCAAAATTCTTGGATTGAAAGGAAGGAGAAACCCCAGATTCTTGGATTAAAGGGAAGGAGAGACCCCAAATCCTTGAACCCCAAGGAGACCCCAAATCCCTGGATCCAATCCCTGGATCCCAAAATCCCAAAATCCTGAAATCCCGAAATCCCGGAATCCCGGAATCCTGGCCCCTCCGGGGGCGGCTCCGTTGCCCAATCCCGGGGGAAGAACCGGTTTGGGAAGAGCCGGGAACTCCCGGTTTGCCCGAGGTTTCAGGATCCTGGAAATCCTGAAAGGGTCAGGGACAGCGATCCCGGGATTGGAATCACAAAAATCCCAAAGTTTCAGGGACAAGGATCCCAAAAATCCCAAAGTTTTGGGGTCAGGGGTCCCAAAAATTCCAAGATTTCCAGGACAGGGGTACCAGAAATCCCAAAGTTTTGGGGACAGGGATCCCAGGATTTGAATCCTAAAAATCCCCAAAGGTTTCAGGGACAGGGATCCTAAAAATCCCAAAAATTTCAGGGATTGGGATCCCAGAAATCCCAAAAGTTTCAGAGACAGGAATCCCAAAAATCCCAACGTTTTGGGGACAGCGATCCCGGGATTTGAATCCCAAAAATCCCCAAAGTTTCAGGGATTGGGATTCCAGAAATCGCAAAATTTCGGGGACAGGGATCACAGAAATCCCAAAAGTTTCAGAGACAGGGATCCCAAAAATCCCAAAGTTTCGGGGATTTCTGGGATCCCAGGATTTGAACCCTTAAAAATCCCAAAGGTTTCAGGCATTGGGATCCCAGGATTTGAATCTCAAAATTCCCAAATTTTTGGGACAAGGATCCAAAAATCCCAAAAATCCCAAAGTTTCAGGGATTGGGATGATTGAAATTCCAGAAATCACAAAATTTCAGGGACAGGGATCCCAAAAATCCCCAAAAGTTTCAGGGACAGGGATCTCAGGAAGTGAATCCCAGGATTTGAACCCCAAAAATCCCAAAATTTCAGGGACAGGGATCCCCAAAATCCCCAAAAGTTCCAGGAATTCCAGGAAGCGAATCCCAGAATTCCGGGAATTCCCCGGGAATTGTTTCCCAAACCCCGCARAGGAGGATTAAGGGCGGGGCAGGACCCATCCCAAACCATCCCAAATCCCATAAATGGATCATCCCTCTCATTATCCCTTTGGAATTCTGCCCTGGAAGGACGGGATTTCCCGGAAAATCCCAAAAAAAAAAAAAAAAAAATTTTGGATTCGTTCCCAATTTTCGGGCTCACCTTTCATGGCATCCAAGGGGGAGGCGTAGCCGGGACCGCAGGAGCCGCATTTTTCTGGGAAAAAAAAATAGGAATTAGACAAAAAAAAATTTTTTTTAATTCATTTTTTTATATCAAAATCCCGCTCCCGGTTGGAATCATCGTGCCCGATCCCGCCGTGGGGTGGATGTCAAAGGAAAAAGGGGAAAATGAGGGAAAAGGGGGAAAAAAATCGGGAAAAAAATCGGGAGAAGGGGGGAATTCGGGAAAATGAAAAAAATTCGGGAAGGGTAAAAGATTTGGGAAAAGGGGAAAAGAAATCGGGGAAAAGGGGGGAGAAATTCGGGG
>NW_026628307.1:0-2365 GCF_030028575.1 Malurus melanocephalus
CTGCTGGCGCAGAAAAACAGCATCAGCAGGTGAGGGATGGGGGGATCGGGGGTCTCAAATGGGAATTGTTCGCTGCTGAGCGGGGTTTGTGTGTTTTGAGCTGCGGGTGGGCGATTCGGGGGTCTTGGGGCAGAGAAAACAGCCCCGAGCTCCCCCTGTTCCCTGTCCTGCTCTGTCCATCTGTCCATCCTTTGGCCTGGACTGGACATTCCCGTGTCCACCTTCATGGTTTTGTCCCCCCTGAAAGCCCTGTCCAAACCCTGATGGGGCTGCACATCCTCCTTGGTTCCTATTCCAAAATGAATTCTACATCTTTCATTTTTTTATTATTATTTTTTATTTTTTTTAAGGGAAAGGCATATTTGAAAGAGCCAGTCATGCTCCGCTGTTAGGAGTAATAATATTATGATTATGAAAACTGAAAGACGCTGTAAAAAGCAATTTACTTCTTACTTTGCTTTCTCTGCTTGGCTAAATTAAATTGGCGGAGGCAGCTCCCTCACAAAAATATTTCCTGATTGTCACAAACTCTGTGAATGTGTTCCCAAGAGAGCAGGGGAATACTTAAATCAACTAAAAGACCCAAAGAAAGTAACTTTCTTTGTTGTTTTCCATGGGAATCCCAATAAGCCACATCAGAACCAAAGGAAAAATGTTTGGGACAAACATTTGTTTGGGACAAACATTTTACCAAATTCTGTGCAAATCGCCCCGCAGGGTCCCAAAAATCGCACATTACTGGAAGATAAAATCACAGATTAAAGGTGCTGGATCTTTACATAATCACGAGCTTTAATTGATGTTCCAGAATCCCTCTCCCTGTCCAGTCCTCGCTGTATTTCCCAGTGATTCTTCCCAGTTTTCCCAGTCCCAGGGACTGGTGCTGCTGGGCGGGTGACAGTGAGGAATGACCACACCCGAGGGCTCCTCAGTGCATCCCCCCAAATCCTGCTGAGGGATTTTTATTTTGGACAGTGGATTTTATCTTTTAAATTTTATTTCGGACAGAGGATTTTATTTTGGACAGAGGATTTCTATTTTTAGATGTTGTTTTGGACAGTGGATTTTATTTTCTTTTATATTTTATATTTTATTTTGGACAGTGGATTTTATTTTTTAGATTTTATTTTGAACAGAGGATTTTATTTTGGACAGAGGATTTTATTTCTTAGATTTTATTTTGAACAGTGGATTTTATTTTATTTTATTTTTTAGATTTTATTTTGGACAGAGGATTTTATTTCTCAAATTTTATTTGGGACAGTGGATGTTATTTTATTTTTTAGATGTTATTTTGGACAGAGGATTTTATTACGGACAGCGCTGGCAACTCGGGCTGTTCCTCATCCCCTTCTCTCTTTTTTTTTTCTGCAGGAATCTCTCGTTCTTCGCCTCTCAGCGCAGCCCCTCCGCCGTCATCCTGGACCTGTGGGAGGCGCGGCACCAGCACGACGGGGACCTGGACTCGCTGGCCTGTGCCCTGGAGGAGATCGGGCGGACACACGCCAAACCCCCGGCCCCGCCCGAGCCCCAGCCCGAGCAGCCCGAGTTCCCCTCCAGCCGCCAGAACGGGCTGTAGGAGCTCAGAGCCGCGGGGAGAGCGGCTGGGACAGAGGGGACAGCGGGGACAATCGGCTGGGACAGTGGGACAATCGGCTGGGATAGTGGGGACAGCGGGGACAATCGGCTGGGACAATGGGGACAGCCCATCTTGGACACGGGGACAGGGACCAGCCCAACTGGGACATCAGGACAGCCCAGACTGGACATCGGGAGAGGGACCAGCCCGATTCGGACACAGGGACTGCCCAATTGGGACACCAGGACAACCTGGCTTGGACACCAGGACAACCTGGCTTGGACACCAGGACAGCCTGGCTCAGACAGTGGGACAGGGGCCAGCCCAACTGGGACACCAGGACAGCCTGGTTTGGACACTGGGACAGCGGGAACAGCCCAGCTCAGACATCAGGACAACCCAACTTGGTCACCAGGACAACCCAGTTCGGACACCAGGACAGCCCAGTTCGGACACCTGGACAGCCCGGTTTGGACATTGGGATAGGGCCAGCCCAACTCGGACACAGGGACAGCCCAGCTCGGACATCAGGACAAGGGCCAGACCAACTGGGACTCGGGGACAGTCCAACTGGACACCAGGACAGCCTGGCTCGGACACCAGGACAGCTCAGCTTGGACACCGAGACAGGGGCCAGACCAATTCGGACACAGGGACAGTTCAACTGGGACACCAGGACAGGTCCAGCCGGGTCCGTGCCATGGGGACACCCCATGGGGACACCCAGAGCAGCGCCAGGAGCAGGAGCAGCCCCATAAAACCCCGCTAAAACCCCTCTGGTGAGCA